>NC_135758.1:26610012-26740012 GCF_052425735.1 Oculina patagonica | reverse complement strand
AAATGCCATGCAAGTAACTGCACCGCACTTGAAAGAAGCAGAGGACTTTGTAGTGAAGAACGTTCAGAAAACAATTGAATGCGAGCTAAAGAAGAGCAGCAGCAAGAAAGGTAATGGAGGCCACTATGCTAAGCTGAAGCCTGTACAAGATGCAAGTGGAATATGGGTCGTTGGAGAACGACTAACCAGGTACAATGCGATGACACCAGACTCATCCCTTCAGAGATTGTTACCCTCCAAGCATCCAGCTACACGTCTTTTCATGGAACGTGCGCATCAAGCAGGAGGACATAGGGGACGTGACGCAACCCTTGCTCGATTTCGAATGCGTTACTGGACACCTCAAGGCAGTAAACTGGCAAGATTAGTGAAAATGGACTGTCAGCTGTGCAAGTTACGTGACGCCAAATTCCTTGAGCAACCGATGGGGTTACTGCCAGAAGCCAGACTGAAACCTGCTCCAGCATTCAACCATGTGATGCTTGACCTGTTTGGGCCATACACCGTTAGAGGAGAAGTCCAGAAACGCACAAGTGGCAAAGCATATGGTGTATTGTTCACCGATCTCACAATGAGAGCTGTTCATATTGAGGCAGTGTTTGGGTACGACACTAGCAACTTTCTGATGGCACTTAGCAGATTTGCAAGTCTTCGTGGATGGCCAGAGAAGATTTACAGTGATCCTGGTTCTCAACTCGTGGGCGCAGAAAGGGAACTTAAAGAGGCCTGGCAAAGAATCGATAGAGAGTCGTTACAGAAAGATTCTGCTCAGAATGGTTCAACCTGGGTATTTGGACCTGCTGATAGTCCTTGGCATCAAGGAGCAGTGGAGTCTCTGATAAAGGCTGCCAAGCGTGCCATTCATTTCTCTGTGAGTAACCAGCGTCTGTCTGTGCCCGAATTTCTCACTGTCTGTTGTGAAGTGTCTAACCTACTGAATGAGCGGCCCATCGGTGTGAAACCAAGCGTGGATTCAGTCATCAATGCGCTCACACCCAATAGCTTGTTACTGGGACGCGCTACTGCCTCCAACCCCATGGGATGGCAGCCATGCGATACGAGTATTGTAACACGCTATCATCTCGTTCAGTCTGTGGTGGAGGACTTCTGGAAACGTTGGACCGAGCTGTACGCTCCAGCACTGGTAGTACACCGCAAGTGGCACACTGCCACTCGTAACTTACGACCAGGAGATGTAGTGATTGTTGCTGACAAGAACACTCTTAGAGGAGATTATCGTTTGGCGCTTGTGAAAGATGTGTTCCCAGGAGGAGATGGGCAAGGTGACAGTCCAGTACAAGAGCTATCGCACCGGGGAAAAAGATCATGAGTACCGGGGTGCAAGAGACACTGTAGTCTCAAGAGCAGTTCAGCGTCTTGCCCTACTTGTCCCAGTGGATTAGAGTATGAAGCCAAAGTCAAGAAACACTATTGACATTAACAATATTTATTGTGAACGTTTATCTAGTGACATTTTGTTATTATTTTGTTCCATTTCACAAGTTGTATCGCAGCGACCCCCACCTTTCCGGTGTGTTAGGAATTTTTATTATGTTTTTACTCGCTACGATTCAAGTTTTGTTTTAGCCAGCGGTTTCGCTCGTTCTACCCATCGTTCCTTGTGGGGGAATGTTGAACATGTGCAGAAAATGGCGCCATTTTGTTTTAGCGCCTGTGTTTTTCTGTGAATTTCTGCAAAGTTTAGTTTAGTTTCAGAACGGTTTCGATATTCAGAAAGCTGTAAGGGACAACAACGTTTTACCAGCGTGTTAGCAGTGTGTGACAGCGTGTGACTAGATGTTATTAGATGTCTCTAGATGTGCCTACATGTTTCTGCGTTACTACATTGTAGCAGATTGTAGTTCTACGAATGGTCACGAATAAACTGAGTTGAAGCGTCGTCTGTTCGCCTTAAATCGATGCCGTTACAATGAATTTGTGAAAGAAAAACCGCTTCAATTAAGGATAAAAAGGTATAAAATTGTTTTAGTAGTAAACTGTTGAAAACTTGAGACAAATGAATGAGATTTTAGTCGACTGCAGGCTATATATTCTTTATGGAACCGATTTATTCTGAAGTTATTTGCTTTATCTAGCGATCAAAATATAATATGTTACGCAGCGGACAAATACAACACACTTGTGAGTCTTAAATGAATCAATTTAGACGGTTAAAAAGGCCTCATTTTCAATACAAGAATATTCTTCTTGACCATAGGCACTGAGTTCACAAATCACTGCCTAATCTAGGCTGTAGGACACAAGCGTCGAGCGGCTTTGTTGACAAAACAAGAATACGTATAAATTTGGCAAAACACTGCAATCGAAGCGACGAATGCCGCCAACTTAAAACCTACCGGTTTCCATTACTATTCTGCATCCGTACGTAAACTAAAAAAAGTAATAAACTCAAGGTAAATGACTAGTAAATTCATTCCTGGGAAGGTGAACTCTTTCGAACTCTTTGCAAACTTTTCCAGCTGTTTCCAAATCACAGTCCTCGGGGGGTTTAAATTCAGTCATAATTTCACATAATTATGCAAATAATTTTCAAATCAACCAATCAAAATCACTACCCGGATTTCGGGTGGTGACGTCACCGGACGGCATTAGGGCCAGATGTATTCAGACGTCCCTTCTGGGGAGTAGGCGACCACAGAGGGATGTCTGAAATTCAGGCTTCGGTCTGGATAGGGTTAAGCAATCACAATGAGACTTAGAAGATATATGGTATGTCCAAAAATCTATCTTTTGTTATACGTCACGTGGGATGATGACGTCACACCGTTAAATATGCGATCTGTTTTCAGTTGTTTTTATGCAAATCTAGAGAATTTGAAACTGAAAACAGATTGCACATTTAACTGTTACTTAGCTTGATAATGGCGTCTGGAAGATGCTAAAACGTCGGCTTATTTCTTTAAAAAAAAAAACAAAGAAAAATCGTGCTGACATAACTTACAAAAAAGCATTTTAAATTAAAGGGAAAACTTCTCTTAACAAATACCTTTAAAATACCAACAAATACGTTTTGTATAATAAAGGTAATGTACGATAACCAAACAATTTTTATTATAAAGAAGTATTATTTTGGAAAATAGACCACTCCTAAAATTCAAAGGAGCTACATCCGGGACCGTAGTTGCGGATTCCTATCGATGACGCCAATTCCCGCCTTTGAACGCTGGTTTCATTTAACCGTCACTCAGTTCGTGATTTTTTGACCAAATTAAACAAAAATTACATGCTGTGCTCATTTGTTTATATTGTTTTTAGCGGAGCTCCACAGCGGCCCGAAGGGCCGCAGAGCGGAGCCCCATACTCATAGAAAATTCACAGAAATAGGAAAACCATGAACTTGAGTTTTCATGGTCATCATGGCTAGCGGCATGGCTCGCGGGCGCGTACGTCGTACGACGTACGGTGTTGCGCACTTCAGAAATAGATAAACCCTCATCTATTTGTTACTGGGCATCCAAGTTATGGTCAATTGACAGCTGTCAAAACAAGGTATCCGCTGACCAGTATCACGTGATCATATCGCGGGCTCAAGTGTATAACTCATCGAGGTAACGCGTTTTTATAAAGTTGACCGCTGACCGAAAAATGGTTTTTCTATTGGATTGCGGGCTCATTAACTATTTTTTATGCCTACGGTCAGTGAATTCAGATATTTTAATAAAGGGCAAAGTAAATTACCGGGGAGCTCCGCTTTTAGGCTTGGCTAAATCTATTTAATACCCTTGTCTTAGTCTAGGACTAAAAATGTCAGTTGGAAAACAATTTCACCTGAAGAAAGATACTTAGGCAGTAATCGAGTTACCATTTGCGTTGACCCACAATCAGAGCTTACTTATTAGAGTCGGCTTATATGTTGGCCTTTTAATTTCTTGTAGGATGGGGAGCCCTTTACGGCAATGGACCATCGCCAATGATCCTTCAACAGGCTAAACTTCCAATTGTGTCAACCGAAACCTGTAGACGGAAATATGGTTCAATGATTGACAATATGTCTCACTTGTGTGCCGGAAAGGGGCAAGCAGATACTTCAGGAAGTTGCCAAGGAGATAGCGGCGGTCCGCTTGCTTGCGAGATGAGAGGTACTGGCACGTGGTATTTGCAGGGTGTTGTAAGCTTTGGAAGGACGGGTTGTTATACAACCCACTATTCAGTGTTTGCAAGGACTGCAAGTTACAAGCAATGGATAGACAGTAAAATAGGTGAGTGGAAGAGTCAGATGGCCAATATCTTTCCAACTTTTATAAGGAAGTGTATTAAGATGGTTACCTGCATGAGTGCTGGCTATCTAATTACAACACATGACCAAAAAAGTCAGCGGAGTCGCGAAGCGACGGAGCCCACTACGAAGAATATATTTTCTCCCGTTTACCTGTAAATTTAATGCGGTATTGCCTTCGCAAAATCGCAGATAGTTTGTAGTATTTCTGCACCGTCAACACCTACGAAGTTTTAATAAAGAACATCATATAAAGACACTGATGGCGTTCGGTGGTGGATTCATTGAGTGTTCGCGATTTTTTTCTTTTATCGCTTCGAGACATCATGGGCGCCGATCAAAACGGTGAACTATCACTATCCCATGTCTTTCGGCATTATATCGCATGCTTTTACGCTTTTGTGGGACATTCAGGCTCTGTAAAAAAGAAAAACCCTATAAAGAGCTAAGTAGGTGTTCGTGGGGCAAAAAGTTACTTCTCGCATAATTTTAACAGTCGTGTAGCTAATTCTAATAAGAGAACATTTCGAAATACAATTGAAAAGAAAATGAGCGAAACTAAACTATATATACGATGTTTCGAAGTCATCTTGACTCCATTATCAAGTGAAGAGATATAACGGTTGTAACTAAATATAACTAAACACGCAGTCGGACTCAATACGTGCGAAAGTAAGTTGATAATTGAGTCAAGATAACTTCGAAACGTAGGTAAATTTTGTTCATTTTCGTGTAGAAAATGTTTCTTTTATAAATGTTTTTATAAAGGTTTTTTATTAATTTTTTTTATCTTTTGCTTCTTTTTAACAGGAAACAACTGAGCGAGAAAAGTTCAAAAGAAGTTCGATTCTTAATATACCTGACGTCTCATCAAGCGGATCCATTCTATTGTTGTTTAAATAGCATGTAGTATGAGGAATAAACTTACTTGGGAGTTACTTTAAAATAAAACTTTTGTTCGTGTGAATGACATATTTTTCTCTGTATTGACAACGATACTATCTGTCAAACAGCCAACGATAACTCCCCCAGTAATAATAACAACAATAATAATATACATAAAAAATACTCGATTCTGATTGGCTAAGAGCAGTGCAGTTCAGTTGTAACACCAGTGCAAATTACACATCGATATTCTAGATTATGTTTGGCTGAAAGACAACAGGAAATTTTCTAATGTTAACATGGTCAATTGACAGCTGTCAAAACAAGGTATCCGCTGACCAGTATCACATGACCATTTCGCGGGCTCAGGTGTACATCTCATCGAGGTCTTGTGTTTTTTGAAGTTGACCGCTGACCGAGTTACTTTTTACCATTGTATCGCGGGCTCAATTTTTTTCATGTTTATATTAGTATACGTAATTGGACTACATGCTGTCCAATTTGGAAATAATTTGATGAAAAAAAATTCCGAGGGTAGCCAAGAGATTAGTAATAGTAATTGGACTGAGTGGAGTACAATTCAGGGAGTAATCGGGCGAGTAATTTCAAAATCGGCCGAGCGCGCAGCGCGAGGATGATTTGAAATAACGAGCACGATTACTCTCTGAATTGTACGACACGAGGTCCAATTACTAATTAATCGTGTCAATAACAAAATTCGAGGTTAGGAAGTCTTTAGGAACCTTTTCTGTAAGAAAAAGTCAAAGGTAAATTCAATTGGTTGCACACAAAGTTAGAAAACAGCAAGAAAAAAACCATTCAAATGCGCGTGATTGACGCGCGGATGGCGTAGGTGTCCAATTACAGGTATCCAATTTGAAGTTGCTCAAATTGGATACCTGTAATTGGACACCCACGTGATCGTGCGCCGATTACGCGACAAATAGGCGCGCGCAGAACCAATCAAAATCGAGAATTTTGTTATAGACACGATTATTTCCAAAATTGGACAAGCATGTAGTCCGGTTACATATTAATTATATAGCTTGTAGTCAGTCAATCCAGCGTAAACAATAAACTTATGTCCAGAACGGGAAAAGCATTCAACAATAGTAGGCATAACACAGCACATGCAACTCACTCAGAGCATTGTCTTCACAAATAAAACTTAAACAAAACAGTGCAATTTTATTCACCTGAGTTTGCGAAGCTTGCTACAAAGTGAGTGAAAACACTGCATCAATCAATTAAAGTCGTAAACAAAGTGTCCGAAGAGCTTTACAACTTCTTGAATCTGACATAGTCCTTTCCACCATATCGTTCGTACTTCATCGCCGTCTTTTCTTTTCGAATTTTAGCAAAAAACGACAAAGAATTGCATCTAACTCATGGCGATGAATATCTGAAAGATATCTTGCTTCGCTTCGCTGCACTTATATATAATTACGTTCTGGTTCACCCAAGTTTTGTACTATTGGAGGTGTTTTGCTCTTGGTTTTTGCTTCTTAGTGTAGCTAGCTCCTCTTCTGACAACGTAGAAAATTTCTCTTTGTTGTTACTATTGCTGAAAACCTCAAAAGGAATAGAAAAACGCGGTAGCAAACTTGCCTTATAAAATTCAGCCATTGTCGACTAAAACAGGACAAGTTTACAGGGCTGGCGCTATGCTTTGTGCTTATTGGCTAATATCCGTCACATGTTGTTTTTTCTTCGATTTGATTGGCTGAGACGAAACTGTCCAATTTTTCTTAAATTGGACAGATTGTGAATTTTACCTGAAAGTCCTAATTGAAACTATCCAAATTTAATCCCAAATTGGACAGTTCCTAGGAATTAAGGAAAAATAGCTGCGCTGACAATATAGCAATTTCAGCTTTTTGAAAAAACTCACTCGTGCAAATTAATTTCAAATTGAACTCGAAACCGCATGATTACCTATACCAATGACAAAGACAATAGCAATAACAACAACAAAAATAATAATAATAACAATAATAATAATAATAACAATAATAATAAATATAAAAGTAATATATAATTATAATAAAAACTTTCCCAAAATCCTCAGCAACTGAAAAATCGGCAATGCCAAATAACTTGGTCAGTTTGAAGTCAGTAGGAGTAGTACGTCGTTTAGAAATATCCCTTACCATAAAGTACTTCTTGTATAAGTCGTATGTCAATGACGTCATTAGTCACGTGACGTTGCTCAGAAGTTCGTATTTGCTCACTGTGACGAAAATAGTTTGTTACTGAAAAAACAGTCATTGCAGTTTGAAGCACATTGGTGTGAGGCATTTTGGACTGCCGAGGTACCGAACAAAATATAAATTTAAGGGGGCTCTGTACAATTTTCAAAAAAATGGGAGTCTGGGTACAAGTACGTATCTGGCGTTGCATTAAATATGAGGTAACAAGAAAGTACATGTTGGTAGATACTTATATGTTAAGTACTTTTCCATCAATCACATTGTTATGACCTCATCAGTCACGTGACCAGGACGGATCACATTTTTAAATTCGCTTGGAACCTTTAGTAGAACCTCTCTCTTAGAATATTTTTGAACGAAGTTGTAGCGTTTAATTTTTTTTAAAAAAAAAATGGCCATTATTACTCTTTCCTGAAAAAAGTACGGCACTAAAAAATACAATTGAAAAGTTTGTTGGCTTCCTACTCAACGACCATTTGCATTTGGAATAAAAGAAAATTTTGCCAAAGGCTTGAGTGTCTGCTCTTTATGATAGCATTGTCAGTTTCTTTTCATTTTAATTGCTTTTGGCGAGGTTGGATGTAATTTCTTTCAGACGAAAGGAGTGCGCCTGGGGAGAAGTTAAATAGCTGCCTCTCCCCCTCCCCCTTGCTGGGGGTCATCCCAGCGGATTCCCCGTGTACCCTATTATGGGCTCATGTTATTTTCAAAATGGCGACTCTGCGGTCGACTCTGCGTCGAGTCTGCGAGTTATAGAGGACAGTTTTGTCGATGTTTTTCTTCTTGACGGGATCAAAACTAGTCCCCAAACGTAGGGTACACCTCCTTCATTTGTATTCCCGATAAAGAAGAATATGGAATGAGTAGAAACGTGCGAAAACGTGGGTAGCAGAAACTTACAGGTGAGCGTTTCTCATTGAACAATGATTTTTTTAGACTGTTAAAAGCTGATGTCTTCGACGTTTCTCGTGATTATCAATTTAGCTTACTGGAATTAAAGCCGGGCTAGGCGTAATTTAAAAGAGTAGATAGTGAGATTCGAACGATTCGATAGTATTAAATGGCAGTCATTTCGTCGAGGAATGCAACTGTTTATTTATGTTCGTCATCTGAATTTTAAGCTACTGTTTTTCAAATTAATAAGAATTGCATCCTTTCACATATTTATACGTGCGGAAATGTTTCTCAAAATATTGACCAAGTGGCCATTTTAGGCTGCAAAAGTAACATTTAAGTTAGACTACAGACTTCCTGCAGTCAACCTGGTAGCTAATCTAGACTTCAATAAAACAGTGCTACTCACATTTTGGAATGCCTCTTTGGGCAAGTTTAATATCTGAGACCATTTCTTAACTTAATATTTGTTCTTCCCATGATGTTTTATTGTATATACATTACCTTTCCTTTGCATTTTATGATCTACAGGTATTTTTTGGGACTAATAGAATGCCTAATGTTTTGACAGAACAGTTTGGATTACTGTTCAGTGAGTGAAACTATGGATTGTAACAAGTTCACTACAGGTAGTTGTTGATCTCCTAGTTTTACACATATTAATGTGACAGTCAATTCTAACAATTTCCTTCCAGTTCTCTCTACACACATTCATTACCTGAGGCATTTAAGATCTGCTTTTTGACCAGACATTTGTCTATTTTATAAAAAATCTGTTTGACATTTTTACAGCCTGTATTTTCAGTTGTTGGATGACCTTCAGTAGCATTTTAAAGTAGCAATATAAAAATTTGTCAGGCCTTTAACTTAAGCAAGCCAGAAAACCCTAATCCCAATATAAAGCTAACTGTAAGCAACATGATGTATCCTTTGGCAACCAAAGTACTTTTAAGGCTAACCAGAGTACTATGTGGGCTAGCTAACCGGAATCCTATGTAGGCTATCTGGAATGGCTTGCATGGCTTGCATGGCTCGCATGTTTCATGACACAGTGCCATACAAGTGCCATACAAGTCAGAAATACCTAACTTATATAAAAATTAATATCATAACCTCAAGCCACCTCAGCTAACTATACTCAGGCTAACTGGAGTACTGCTTAGACTAACCAGGGAGCTTTTTAGGATAACCAATTAAAGTGGAATGGCTCTTTTTTAATACATGACATTTTTCTGCAATACTTAATGAAAGGAGGTGTGCAAAGAAAATTGATTTCTTCTGTTCATGATCCAGGAAGACTGGGCAAAGTGAAACCATTACATATAAACTTAACCAAAGTCCCATGTTTGTTTCAAAACAAGCACAACAAGAAATTAAAATCCATAAATTTTATTTGGCTCTCCAGCAAGTGGAAAAAAATATTGGACCCACTAGCCCAACATAAAAGCAGCCAGGTTTTTTCACACACTGAAAAAGGCCATTTAATTTTAATATACAGTCTGCATGCTGGAAAATACCAATTTCATAAAAAAGAATAGTTTTTTGTTTTTTTTGTTTCTATTTACAGGTGACTTGAAGACTTTGCAAGGGCATTCCTGTTAGTCAAAATGAACTCAAAAAAACACACTGTGTCAATGTAATAAAATTGTCACATGCTTGATTCCCACATGTTGCCAGTTTAAACCTGAATATACTTAAGTGACATTTATGGCTCTTTATATAATATACAACATCACAGAACCCAATAAGGCTACATGTAAATACTGACAATTACATGTAAGTTTTAAACCCATTCTGAGGTTCATGACAATTTTTTTTGTTTCAATAAAAAAATGCAAAAAAAAAAAAAAATAGAATAGAGAATTTGCATTATTATTATGGCAGACCATAAATGTTACTCCAGGTTAATGTGTCCAGTTACACTCCTTCTTATTAAACCGTGAACACTTAAAATATGTCTGGAATGTTCTTTGTGTTGTAACCAATCACATGCGAGACCTTCAGACCACAGAAACCACAGACAGCGAATGGGTTTCCATAGGCTACTCTGTCTCGAAAAAAAAAACAATTGTTTTGTTGGAGGAGACACGTCGTCTTTTTCGAGAACTAAAATGTAACTTTTATTCCTTCATATTGAGAGCCACATCCAGAACATGGTTTTAGGGATTATACAAAAAAAAATTACGGTTACTCAAGCGACGTTGCAGTCGTTCGACACGGTTGAACTGCGTTGCAAGACACAACTAAAAAATAACAGATGAACTATAACGATAAAATAAGGTACATAAATAAAGGTAGCATACTGAACCTCGATGTTGATTTTGATAGACCATGGAGTTCCACATATTGAGGCAAACGCTTCCGTGATATGAAGGGTGCAAACTGCAAAGACCGCCAACGAAGATTACCGGTACTTGAAATGTTGGTATTATTTGCGCAAAGTAATCCCCCACCCCAATTTTCGCTACTTCCTTCCCAAATACGTTTTATCTGACACATAACTATTTGATATTAGGGCGATTACATGCAATGGGAAGCGAGCGGCAAGCAGACTTCGGAACAACCGACCTGACATGAAGTCTCGCGAGGGAATGCCTTTTTCACCTGATATGCATACTACGCGAAAGGAAAGTGAATATCCCGCCATCTCTTTCCGCTAATATAACAGATATAATAAACGGACCTGCCTCCCAAAAGTCCGTCGTTTACTTGTCCATAAATGCGCATACTAGAAAGCCTAGGGATATGTAACGCTGCTATATACACAGTGGTCAATACAAATCTATAAATATAACATGTACTTTTCGTTTTCGTAGATAAATTTTCACAACAACTTGAAACATTCAACTTTATTTTAAACCTTGTAATTTCAGTTTCCTATCATTCACACTTGGAAAGTTACATGTATGTCAAGAGGAAATTTCTAACAGAAAAAGCAGGGAAACAGTATCTCCAACACTTTCGGTTTGCTTGCAGAACACAACGCTTATATCCTTTGATGTAGCCCGATCCCAAGTTAAAGCAAAAAAGTACACCTTGAGATGTTACTACTAAATCTCAACACAAAGTTGTTAACGGCTTAACAATAATATTACAACATGTATGGATGGAATCGCACTGACATGTTTGAATGTGCTCCACTGTTGTTTACTAGACTGAAACCCGCACCATGAAATGAATTTTCGGGCGGGTTAACATGCGAAGAATTTGAAGTTATCGATGCACTTACTTGGCCTTTAGAGGTATCAATTAGGTATGGCAAACGCCAATCTTCGGACTCTGGGGGAACCTTATTTTCTAGAGCTTTCTGTAGGTAAAGCAGATCTTTGTCAAGTTCTTGACGGTTTAGATATTTCACTGGATTCAGGCGTTTCAGGCGCGGCCGCATAATAGCGAAAAAATTCCCGCGAGAACGTTGTAGCTGCATAATAAACTGATCCAGAGTTTGCTTAGCAGTTTCCTTGTTTTTCCTCAATAAGGTTAGCATTTTTTGCGTTTCGCTAATTGATTTTCCCAGTTCAGGATGTCTGTCTTTCAATTTACATTTCGTGTGAGAATCACAAGCTACACCGCGGCAATTGTTTTTGTTATGGCCAGGCTGATGACAATTACTGCAAATTCTTCCATGCGTCACTTGCTGTAGCAAATCATTCTCGCCTTTGAGCTTTGGCAAGTGTTCTTCTGCACTTGTGCACTGTGCCTCCAAAAAAGTTACATTATCAACAAGTTCCTTTTTACGGCGGTCGAGAGGAGAATCGATCTCGCTTGCTGCGCTTGTAGTTGTGCTGCTTGTGTATGATGCAGTTGTCGCTCCTTTGGCTGGCCAAGTTTGCTGTCCTTTGCTAAATTCGAGTTGTTTTGGCATCAAATGTGCACTACTGTCTTGCGATTTGATTCGTCGCAGTTCTTGGTCCAGCGCTCGCTTTTCCGCGAGAAGCAAACGTTTCGGCGATGAGAATATGTAGTCTAGATCGCCGTCCTGTAGGTACTGTAAGGATTTGCGCGTCGAAAATCCCCGAGATTCAAATTCCTCTGCTAACCTTTCTATACCTGGTATCCCCATTTTTTGTAACCACTCTTTAACCTCGGACATTTCGTTTTCTTCTCAACAGTGAACAGAGGGCTAGTGTAAGAATTCTCCCGCGCACTCGATATGTGTATTTGCAGTGCGAAGTGCTTCAAATGAAATCATTGGACACATGCCTATAAATTTATGCGACTACGTGACGGACCTCTTCTCCCGTTTTCCGGGAAAATTAATAATGCTGTGGTAAGTGCTCAAACATCATTCATGATATCAATTAGTTGACAAGTGTTGGGAAGAAGAACTGTCTAACATGCATAAACTAGGTTTTATGAAACTTAAATTTTGAAAAATTGAACCCTATATGACCGGGTTGTCATAAGTATATAAATATATTTTGCTTGGCCCTACCCCGTGGGAACCTTAAGATTTTTTTATTTTCTTTTTAGCCAAATAACAACCTTGCCTGTACCAAGCCGTGCACCCTGGCCCTGGATGTGGGAGCCAAGTGGAGGCATTGTCGTACCGTGTAATTACATCGTCTTCTGTGATCCAAAAGATCATTTACTAGTATACCAAACGTTACATACAGCAATGGTTTTTGCACCTGGCTCATACGTGACTATTGCATCTTAAACTTTAATTAATGGAATAGCTGTGTTCACTGCTTTTCTGGTCTGGAAATGAGCACACTGTTGCTGTTCTAATACTTCAATGAAATTACTCTTCATCATGTATAAAGAAATCAAATGTAACCACAGTGCTTGAAATAAGATAAGCTGTTTTGCTGAGTAATACAAGAAATTCCCTCTGCAATGGCAATTTTGGTTTCTTGCTCAGCAAAGAAAGGAAAACGACGAAGAAAACTTTTCAACTGGTTGAAGCATAGTTCACATGTATTTAAATGAGGGCAATAAGGAGGCTGAAACAGTAAACGTACTCCAAACTCATCGAACATATCTCTGAGCATCCCTTCTGTAAAATGCCCGTGGTGGAAGCCGCAGTTGTCCATGACGACTGTGTCTCCTCTCTCTAAAACAACACTCCCATCAGGATTGTCCATAGTTAAGACATCTTCAAAAAATAAAAGCAATTCATTTCCATTTGAGGGATCGTCTAATATGTTATAATGATCAACACGCAAGGCTGAATGCATTAAGTTAACCGTGTAGTTTGCATTAGACGCGTATCTTTGAAATTCAAATGCCTTCTCTCCGATATAGGAGTTGCCGTATTTACGATTTCCCTCAGTTCGGATCACGCTTGCTTCATCGAAGAAATGCAATGTGCTTGGATCTATTCGGCTGATTTCGTCAAGATATGCGTTTTGACTGTCTACGTTTGGACCTCTAGTTGACTCTAAAGGAACAGGCGTAATTTTTTTCTTAGTCATCACGAGTTCCTTTTGAAAAAATCGGCTAATGGATGCGCGTGACGGTATTTCTCCAGGTAAACAGACACCATCCAACAATACTCTTCTTTGAAGTTCTTCACTATACAGGCTTGGCTGACTTAGTTTTTCAACTTCAAGGTAAGAGCAAACATCATCATGCAGAACCGAATGTTTACGTCCACTAAGGGCATTTCGCGGTACAGAGTAATTGTTTTCATTGTACTCTTTTATAACTTTCGTAATGAATCCGGTGCTAACTCGTGCTTGCGCGCTTATTTGTCTAATTGAGAGACCGTTGTTGTGCAGATCTAAAACGTTTTCCCTGATCACTTGAGGATATGACTTTCCCATGTCGTAGACTTGGCCATGTCGATTTTCCCTCACGCGTACATTTGCTAACAAAAAAATAAATAAAACGAAAAAAGTAAAACTCCCTCTTCTAACGAAAAAAAAATAGTGTTTACATCTGCTACGGTAGTAGCAGTGCGATAAAAATCAGAGAACACTCGCTTACCTTGCAACATTGTAACTTGCGATCTTGCGTAACTGAAAATTTTGATCGTTACAAATTTTGAAAATTCGCGCGCCAACTCAGGCGGAACTGTCGCGTCGGCGGCCTGCGCGCATCACTAAAAATCGCTCAATAAAACCTTTTTTTTTTGGCTAGTAGACTGCATGTTTTTTTTTCAAATGAAATGGGGAACAGCAGTTATTTACTAGTAAATTCCTGCAAAGAAAGACTGAATGTGTCTTTTGGAACAAAACAAGAGCCTTTTTTTCCGTGACCGATTCGAGACCAATGGAAACCCATTCGCTGTCTGTGGTTTCTGTGGTCTGAAGGTCTCGCATGTGATTGGTTACAACACAAAGAACATTCCAGACATATTTTAAGTGTTCACGGTTTAATAAGAAGGAGTGTAATGTGTCAAGTTTTTTTGGCAGCACAGGCTTGGTTCCACAGGGAGTGGTTTCAAAAAATATCCATACATGTACCTCCCCCAAGGATGGTTCTTTGGTTTGGACCCTCCCACCCCCTGGGATTTCCAGTTTAGCTTCATACTTTCTTTTAAACTATTGAGACCCCCATCCCCCTCGGAATTCTCAATGACCATCCTTGGGGTGGGTATGGATATTTTCTGGAACTGCAGAATGTAGGCAAGTAAGCTGCAGATTAATCTGATTGATACACACTAATCTATTTTCACATTTAAACCTGTTTTCTATGAGATATATAATTATATATTGCTTTTACCGGTTTCACTTGTAATAATAAAAATAATAATAATAATAATAATAATAATAATAATAATAATAATAATAATAATAATAATAATAATAATAACAGGGGCGTAGCGAGGGGGTGGTCCTGGGGTGCCCTTGACCCCCCTTTATACAAACCTTGGCGAAAACGCGCGAATCTTGAGATCAAACAAGGCATAAATGTGTTAAATCTTTCTTTAACAGTATAATAGATACTCAATGTATGCAGCTATTTTGCAGGCTTGCCCCTCCCCATGCTCACTGCTCAGGGGCTTCGTTTCCTCTTGCTGCCGTCCGGCTGTTTGACATGTAACGTCCGGTAGTTCATGCACAAAATAATTATTTTCAGAAGTGTGAAAATTGGTCGATTCATGGTTTTATTTCAAGAAATTCGTCAAATAAATTTTCAAAGCAGCATATTTCAATAAAATTATGCACTTCGCTTGAGAGAGAGAGAGACCTTGATCAAGTACGGGTATATTGGTCTGTTTTAGCACCAATTTTACACCAAAAACTGACGACGGTTTTTTGGATTAGCTCTGTCAGAATGCAGTCAATATTCAAGATGGTTAGTCCTGTGGAAAGATCTATCCAACCTCTATAAGTTGCACATCACAAAACTGATTTGCTGACGTGTAAATTGGTGACGTCATAAGTGGTTGAATGGCCATTCCTCCAAATCCCGGAAAAATCCGGGTGTAGCATATTAAGGGTTAAAAAGCATGGTGACCCCTACTTTTATATTTCATTACACTGTAGTACCATTATTTATATGGTTAATAAATGAGAGAGATTGAAAGGAATGTTATGTGCGATGACATAAATATATAAATATATGTCAATCCATCTGCGTCAGTTAATAGATTTAATAAACACTCGCCACGTCCTTTAAAAATACACGGAGCAAGTCTCCACTGCGACGTTACATAGAGCCATATTTTGCTAAGTTGATGTAATCTTTCCAGCAATCGATAAACGTTCGCAGACTACAATGTGGTCAAATTGCTGGACACAAACGTTGACAGGCCTCTACACACTCGTTCAGTTCATTTGTCATACAATCAGGGAAGCATTTGTCTTCACAGTTCATGTCATTTTCGTCTGCTTCGTTTTCCTGTAGAGTTTCTAAAGTAAGAAAAACGCGACCGCACGTTAAAACATCAAAAATGGAAACAAAACTGCAACAGTACCTAAGTAAGTAAGTAAGTAAGTAAGTAAGTAAGTAAGTAAGTAAGTAAGTAAGTAAGTAAGTAAGTAAGTAAGTAAGTAAGTAAGTAAGTAAGTAAGTAAGTGAGTGAGTGAGTGAGTGAGTGAGTGAGTGAGTGAGTGAGTGAGTGAGTGAGTGAGTGAGTGTGTGAGTGAGTGAGTGAGTGAGTGAGTGAGTAAGTAAGTAAGTAAGTAAGTACGTACGTACGTACGTATCTACGTACGTAAGTAACAACAATAATGACACAATGACAATAAAAGAATGATAATATCGTTTTCTGAGTGCCCTTTTTTGAACCCCCCCCCCCTTTTTTTAAGGTATAAATGCATTAATGTAACCGAAATGTTCAAACATGATGATTGCGGGCTCGGACCACCTTTGCAAACGGAATGGACAATTGGCAGCTCGAGGTTTTGGACTAAAACCACCGGCCTTTTAATGCACTGATATCTGTAATTGTTATGTAATTCTTGCTGAGATAAGTTTAAAAAAATAAATAAATATATTTAACTAACTAAGCAAGTTGTAGTGAAAATGTGTTTTACAGCCGAATTCAGTGCAATGTGTAGACCAGGGTTTTTCAAAACATCATTGGCCGTCGATCATTGGCCAAAGGCGATCACAAAATGGTGATAAATAAAGGCGTGTACAAACACAGGATACACGACAATGAAAAATTTCATTCAAATGCTGTTTACTGGAACGATTATCAGAACGAGGAACGTTGCTTATTTAACAATAATTTTCTTGAAATTGTTGCAGCAACTTGATAAGCGGACGTCGCCATGGCAGAATAGTGAGAGAATCCGCTAAACGGTAAACATTAATTTCGCTTAAATTTGGGAGCACGAATCATTAGGAGCATTTAAACAACGAGTCAGAATTTTGGATTGAGTAAAACGTTCACTCTTACAGGTTTATACCTAGAAATTTTGTTCAGTCAGCAGGTGGCTGATTTAATTTTAATCATACATACGCTGTTTGTTGATTGATGATTTGTAGTTGGGATTCATTGCTTGGACTTCATTCGACCCTAAGATTATGCTGTTGGCGAGGACATTTAACGCCACTCATTAGAATTCACAATATATCGTGAATCCGTCATCATAGCGAGTTTTTTGGGCGTTTCGCTTCCTTCTGTTTCATGTCAGATGTATTATAAATTGTAAGACTCTATGCATCACAGGGCCTGGTTGCTCAAAAAAATAGACACTATCCACCGAAAAAATTGCTATCCGGTGGACAAGCGTTAGCAAAACAAACTAGCTATACATGAAGTAGATGGATTTATCCGATTATTGGAACAGCGTCCCTAAGACGAAGTAGATTCTCTTGAACCACACTCTTGTTCAATTGAACCAAACACTCCTATGAGCAAAACCGTTGAAGACGCTTATATGCCTCGCTTGATAATATAGGAAAAAAAAACACGAGTTAACCAGTATACAGCTAAATTTCAAGCGCAAGCTACGTTACCTTCGTATGGTCTCTGCCAAGTGCTATGCAGATATGAACAAATCATCAGAGACACAAGTAATAGCTTGACTGTATTGTTTGCCATGTTCCAAGATAAATTACTGCTCGTGAAATACAACCCTATTTTATCATTTGTCTTGCTATTGTGATCGGAATAAATACATGTCGTATTGGTGAAATGTGTGGCTAGCAGATTCCAATGGAATACATCAGCGTTGCCAAGGTGACCAAGGCCATTCGCTCTTTACAAATTATACTCCGCTCTTATTTTTAAGATAGATCTTCGGTAATATCGGGTAGCGGTTTACCTTAATTCGAAATGATTCAAGTAATATATACAGTAATTATAGCAATGAAAATGTTTAAAACCGCATTGTAATATCGCTGTTAAATTAGATATTGCCCTTCTACGTCAAAGAAAGAAATATTTATATGTATAATTGTACTGAAATACAAACAAAATTATATTTTCTTATCATCTTGAAAGTCGTAGAAATGGATATGGGCTTTCCTTAAGAAAGATAAACAAAATGTCGGATGTATTTAACTAGTTCACCATATCATAAAGATAATAAAAGTAATTTCATGCTAACAAAGGGGATCTCTTCTTTAATTTATGCCACATTTATCTCGGCTCGATAGCATGTTCGTTCAACCGATACACGGTGTTATAATTACAGTTGTATTAGCTGACATCCTTTGTCCGACATTTGTGACGATATACTTGCCCTCTGCATACTTTTTCGCACGGGCATCGTTCTTGTCTATAGTCGCCATCGCTGTAGACCGCCTTCTTGCTGTCTCTCTACGTTATAAAGAGTTTGTGACAAAGAAACGGATTGTGACTGCCTTAGTGATACTATGGTCAACCAGTGGACTTATAACGTTGCTTTATATTGCTCTTCCAAACTACAACGACATCGTAGCCGTGGTTCTAGAAGTCATGGGACTTTTTGTGAGCAGCGTGGTATACGTTAGGATTATCCAAGTGGCACGATACCATGAAAAGAAAGTACTTAGTCAATGTCAGGTCACGAGTAATTTGGAAACAATGAAAATGGCGCGAGTTACGAGATCAGCTTAAAATGCGTGTTTCGTCTTCGCTGCGTTTCTCTTGTGCTATACTCCGAATATATTTTTGGGGGCTTTGCTGGTGGCCTCGGATTTTCCGCGTTTGTCGTTAATAATAGGTTTTCATATCAAAATTTTTCTAATTTATCTCAACTCTTCCGTGAATGTTTTATTTCATTTCTGGCGATATCAAGAAATTCGTGAAATTGCGAAAGCCACCGTAGCAAATATATTCAATTGTGTTTGTTGATAGGTCAAAATGAGAACAACGATCACGACAGATCAAAGAAAAGAAACTGTCTGACTGATTTTATTCATGAAGAAATGGAGAATTCAAAATGATTGTTTATTGCCAAGTTAGAATTTAAACCTTGTATTTATTGTAGTCTATTAAAAATGAAAATTAATAAAAAGCTTTCTTTATTTCTTATACAGTTCCAGAATTAATGTGTGTACAAAAGTCGCGAAGAAGAGTGTAGGGCAATATTTTTTTCTAACAGGGGTGGATCAATTTTAAGCTGGTCTTAAGCCATGAACAATCCTATTAGTGAAGAGAACTCAGTTCAGGAAATCAGTGTTAAGCGTGATTCGCGGAACTTTGGCACAAACGTTTTTAAGTCACAAGCCACAACAGGAATGTCTTTAAAAGTTATTTTTTCACCTTCGACTTTTCGTCCATAGCATCTCGAAAACGAGGTCAAAAGTTTTCCATCTCATCGGTGGGAGCGAAAGCGCGCCGGCTGAAAACAAAAACACTCAGCAACTTCGGTAGTCTGAAATTCAGCCGTCCTCTCGACCCAACTCAGACTACAACTTCGGATGCCTTCCCAGTTTCAGAACTGGAACGTGTTTGCGTAAGCTCCCTGACACATACAGATGAAGCTGTATTTTGAATGCGTTGACTTTCATTTCAGTTAGGCTGCAAAAAAGGCTGTTATTGTAGTCCAGGTACAAAATATTCAAGGCCAGGCATGACAAAAGGTACTTCATAGTGAAGTTATCCTAATAGTATAAAACTAGTTTTTTATATATGCTCGCGTCTGTATGAGCTCGTGTCTCAGCTGTAAGATGGTTTTTCGACAAGTCCCCTTATTTTATAGGTTATTGTATATCAAGTACGTTATTGCACGTAAAACTCTGAAAATCAGTTAAACGGCTTAATATTTACCCTGTCCGTCCTAGGCTTTTAAAATGAGGAGAAAATAGGGAGAAAAAATGAGAGGGAGAGAAAAATATGCGTATGGGATTACTATTAAGTATAAGTATAGTAAGGTTGTGAAAAAAGAATAGAAAAATGGAAAGTGCGATCGATATGATCGATGGGCTCTCCTGAATCGACTTTCTTTACTACCCTTACCCGCATTGGAGGAATAATTTGGATTAGTTATTTCCTCTCTTCCCTCTATACATATACTTTCTTTTTACCTTTTCATCATGCCATCTGATCATGAAATCCATCACATTAGAGAAGAACTTGTCGCTAAGGCTCAATTGAAACATCCTGGAGACGAAAACGATTAAGACTTTGAAATCTATTGGTTGCCTACAACTGAACTATGTGTTGTTTTATGCTGACATACCCTCCCGTCATTTAGTAAAATTGGATATGCTGTTATTCATTGCTGATATCGTTCATCGAATGTTTAGCTAACTTGAACATGGCTAGGTGTTTTTCCATCCTCTTCGTTTTGAGTAATTTGGTTCTCTGTAAAGGTACGTAAGTTACACGTGGTTAGTGCTTATATAAATTTATGTGAGTTCGTCCATGAGGCATGTTTCATTATTCTGCTCGCTAAAGGGTGGTTTGCAACTGATCAATTATGTGAATCCAAAAGCTTTAATCGGGAATTTTGTATGATATTTTACGATTTACGAGCGACACTAAGACTGTTTGTCGTCTTTAACTCAAAGCGCTCGAATTTGTTTTTCTCGCGATTTAAAAATCGGTTTATGTTCAGGGCCGTACGATCTTGCTAGGCGGTTGTATGGGGGCTCATCCTCCAGAAAAATTTAAAATCTAGAAGCGCTGAAACTCCTTCAGAGACATTTTTCTAGAGGCATTTCTTGAGAAAAATCAATCTTGTTCAGCTGGGGATTATTTTCCCAACAAAACATATTTCGTTTTTAATTTTGGGTTAAAATCTAGACGAGGCAAGTGCCTCGTCTTGCCTCTTGCTAGTTACGGCCCTAATTTTTAGTGTACGTATATCTATCGATTTATGGATCGCGTGAGACGAAATTTTCTAGAGTACCAGAAAAGCGTAAGACTTGCTTAAGGCATAGCCGAGAGCATCTCTAGCTTTTTGAGTGCTTTCCAAACTTCTTAATGCATCCATAACTTGATAGCCGCACACTGCCTAAGCATGAATCAATTCCTTAAAAAAAAGTAAAGTCTTCATTAAGCCTTAATATATTACAAATAGCTTGCCGGAAAGTAAAAAATCCTACTCGTTTATAGATCATCAGGTCATATTTTCATTTTCCTATTATTCTAAATAAAAACAGCTACAGTATTTTATTGTCTGCTCATTACAGATGGACAAAGGACGCTGAAAGGAATACATTATCAGTTTAGAACAACAATTATCTCGTTAATGTATGCAGTCCACGAAAAATGTGACTTTGGCGCCAAAACACGACTTAGCTATATATATTCAATTCGGGAAGTTTTCTATCTTATAGCTGCAAAGAAATTGTAAATTTTAGAAAGAAGCGCGTTCTTAGCTTTTTCCCCCAAATAAATAAGAACCAAGATGTATCGCAAAGTAAAAACTTCATCAAAAACCGGTTAGCGTAAGCGCTTTTATACGGTCGAGTTCACCCTAAATTTCTCGCGCGTTAATTTAACTGTTTGACGAAAATTTGCATAGCTGTTTTTATTGAGGTTTGCTCAAGCATATCCATTAATATATTTTATATGCACGTCTAGTATACGTACAGTGATCAAGGTTTATAAATGAAACTATGAAGCCTTTCTTATCTCTTGTGGTTGGATTATTGGCAAGTTTGGACAGTATTCTGCAGATTACAGGTAGATTGCGTTCTTTAACTCAAAATTGTAAGTCTCCTTAAGTTTTGTTACTGAAGAACATGTTACTAATTAATCAAGTGTATGATTGTGTTTACTAAGGCACACGGAGGAACCTAAAAAGCGATTTATTTTGTTTCCTTCGTGTTTCATTATTCAACGGACAAAAACAGATGTATGTTCGTTACGTTTAATGCTGAGTGGCAAACATTAGTGACGAATGTTTTGCGCTACTAGTAAGGGCGCTTTACATTTGTCAGAACTGGCCGGCCGGTCCGGTGGTTTTGAATGTGAAATGGGCCTTTTCCACAAGAGTTTCCCACAAATCTACCATAACAATCGGTATAATATTTATTTGCTGATTTGACAGGAAAAATCTGTTGTTCTAGAATATATTGGTCTGGCCAGCCGTTTCTGACAAATGGAAAGCACTTTTAGTGAAGTAACGATATATTCTTTACTTGGCGGGAAAGATGCGCAAAGTTACTCTACAGCTGCAGACAGAGATGCAATGCATATGCTATACATATCGCAGATACGGTAGATTATGTTGTAGAAACGATGCAGGTGTCGATTAAATTTAAAAGGCACAATAACCGAGAAATGGGCATGCATTATGCTTGCAGCATTGACCGGGCCAGCACAAACTTAAATCTACTGAGATAATTCAGCCTACTAAAATTATGCTTAACTTTGCGTAAAATAATTTTTGAAATTTCTGTGAATGTTTTATTTCTTTTTTGCTATCTTTGCTTGTTATCAAAATTTTCAGAGGAAAAGCAATTTTTCGTATAATCATTCACTGACTGTTTCTCACAAACTATCAAGAAAATAGCAAGCCGGTCTCTCCAGTTTCTTCTTTGAATACTTTTTTTAAAAGTAGACATGATTATTCCTTTTTTTTAATAATTTATGATGATCCCAGCCAGCCTTATCGTAGTCAATCACCCTTATCATTTGCCATCCACCGTGAGAATGTTTGACCCGGCTTGAAACTTTTCCTAGCTTATACTGACCATGCAGTTAATGCATGGTCATTAATAATGACATCATGACATACAGTCGAAGCTCACTTTACCGACCATTCTCGTAATTAAGCGACCAGCTTTACTAACGACCACAAATAAAAGATTGTGAAACGATGTTTGAATTGCACAGGACACCTGTAATTATCCCTTATGTCGCCTTATGGAAATTCTTACTGGAGACTAGTAAAAGGGTCCGAGAAACATTGAGAGGCCCAGGTGTACATGTTTAAATGAATGGCTTTCCTCGCAAATCCTATTAATTTTATTGTATACAGTCGAAGCTCTCTTAACGGACACTCTCGTAAGCGGACAGCTCTACTTACGGCCGCCTTGTTGGAAACCCCGTTTTTAACTCCCATACAAACTCTGTATTTTTACATTCTCGTAAGCGGACATTCCCGTAAGCGGCCGCGGACACTTTCAGAGATAACGAGTTAGACTTTTTCTTTGTTTTTGAGCTCCCGTAAGCGGACACCCCAAAGAAAATCCTATAAACAACCTCTGTATCTTGTTCTTACCAATCAACTTTACATCGCCGTTCGTCACAATGATTTTACAGTAATTACAGTAACATATTTCAGTGTTTGTTTTGTCGTCATCCACGTCCGGTTACATTTCGAAACACCACTTACACTTACGGCAAGCTCCTGTAAGCGGCCATTTAACCCTTACACCTCTAGTGGCCGCTTATGAGAACCATTCTCGTAAGCGGCCAGCTCCAGTTACGGACACTTTTTTCGCGTCCCGAGGGTGTCCGCTTACGAGAGCTTCGACTGTATGTAGTTGTTTAGTCTTTCCTTTGTCTAGATCAAATTTATGTGACATTTGATATTCTTTAATTTTAAACTTTTTTTATTTTATCTACTGGTCGGACTGTTTACTTTTTTAGCGCGCTAGTCAAATGGTTTTAAAGATTCATTTGCAACTGAAAGTACACGAACGACCACTTGCTAGTAAATAATTAATAACGATAGTAAATTTTAAGCTGGGCTCACCACCTGTTTCTCATAGCTCAGTTGGTTAAAACGCCCAACCGGTCTCTGAGGCCATGGGTTATATTCCAGTCGGTCCCATACTCGTGTCATTTGTGAACAATTCATCTTCATTAATTCAAATGCTTTTAGCACCCTTTTCTCCGCTTTTTGGCTTGTTGTTGACAATGATTTTTTTTTGTTCCAGCAGCTGCCGATGTCGATGAATGTACTGAATACAGTAAATTAACCGGCGCTCACCGCACCATCACTTACTACGATTCCTCGCTTGAGAGATGCGACAATCAAATGCAGCGGGGCTGGTACAGGTTTATGGAGCAAGCTGGCCGCATGATGCCCACGGAATGCGTCGCTAAGTTTCACTGTGGAGCGTACGGCCCCGGCTGGCTGGACGGCGACCATCCCATGCCCCAGGATGGGAGGGTGATGCGGAGAGTGTGCTTTCATCTCGAAGGAGAGTGCTGTAAGGAATCGATTTTTATTGAAGTTCGAAATTGTGGTAATTTCATGGTGTATCATTTGGAGCCTCCACCCAAGTGTCCACTGAGGTACTGCGGGGATGCTGTTGAGGAGTCGAGCTCGAGTGTCGTGGAAGGTTAGTGCTTGCAGCAAATTGGTTGATCGCTGACTTAGCTACTGACTGACTGACTGACTGACTGACTGACTGACTGACTGACTGACTGACTGACTGAATGAACCGACTGACTGACTGACTGACTGACTGACTGACTGACTGACTGACTAAAAGTAACAGTAACAGTAACATTATTGTGCCTTACACTCCAAAGGGAGGTATTGGTCTCGTTACAATAAAAGTGTTATATCTGACTGACTGACTGACCCACACACACACACTGACTGGATGACTGACCTGGCTGGCCAACTCAATCTGTTTTACTATGCCATTGAAGCCACATTACACCAGTATCTTTAGAATTAATTAATTAATTAATTAATTAATTAATTAATTAATTAAGCCTTTTGAATATACACAGCTCCCCATGAATGCAAGAATCACGGCGTGCTAGTCGCTATGGACAGAGGACAAGGATTTTATGATCCTTTTGTGTCACTTACTGACATTGGACTCACTCCTGGATGGTATAGGTTTAAAGACGAGGCGGGTATGTGACTGTTACTGTTATGTTAGCTCCATTTAGTGATTTCAACTGGCTATGATGATTGGAATTCTGATCGTTTGATCTAAAAGGACTATCAGAAAACTCCTCTAACAAGATCCCCCCAACACTTCAAAAATCTACAAAAGCTCTACAAAAATCCCTTCTATAGTAAGAGCCTGTTTATATAGAGGAGAGTTGTCCCTGGTAGCAGGGTTACCCTCCATACCGAGCCACCCCGGGCGGAGGCTTTTCATACGTTTCTTTATAAATGCTTCGAACTGTTTTTGAGAAATTGCAGTTGGCTCGGGGGGCAGGGTGACCCTGGGTGGGGGTCACTCGCTTTGAGGTGGGGTGACCCTGGGGAGCGGCCAACTTTTCTCCATATAAACAGTTTGGTTATTTTTGCCTCGCCTACCAGGGACAAGTTGACACATACGGAGCATGCGCAAACGCTAAAATCAGCAAAAAATTGCAAATGAATTGGAATCGAAGTCGGTGGTAAATTAGTCCAAAAAATGGTCTCCAGAGCCCATAAGCTGCTGTTGAGATTTAGCTCTAAAATATCAATGTTGTATTTTTTTTATTTTACCCCGCATGTCGTAGTAGAGTTTGTTTTCTATTTTATGTCGCGAAAGATGTATCATACAGTGAAACCTCGATTCTAAGTGCCAAGGTACTGGGTAAATTTGTTCGTTATATCGAGGGTTCATTATATCGAAAAACTCAATATAACGAATTTGTGGAAAATCAACCAAAATGTTCGTTATATTGAGATACAGTTAATAATTATTTTTCACGCTGTTATATGCACTAGTCAGCATTAACTGATCTGAACGACTGTCAAAAATAACAATTGTGCTTTAATTAATGCCTAATATCCACATAGATATGGACAGATGTCTTTGAAGTTGTTCCCCTGTTACATGATTAAAGTACTTTCATCCATGTTGGTCTGTTCTACATATATACACTCATCCTTTAATTTTGTCTCGTGTTAACTATAATTCGTTATATCGGGGTACATTTTGCGTTTGACCTACCGGATTGTGTTCGTTATAACGAGGATTTCGTTTTATCGAGGTTCGTGATATCGAGGTACTTTTCCGTACATTTCACTGTATCTTTGGCCGGGCTGAAAAACGTCATTCGTTATACCGAGGACTTCGTTATACAGGGGTTCGTTAAATCGAGGTTCCACTGTACCTCGATATTTATTATTTTGACAACTGACTATTGTAGAATTTGTTTCATGTTTAAGATCGTTCCACGACAGTTCTCGACAATCCACTGACTTTGCTTTTATTTCAACGTCCCTGTTCCATGTACATAGGTCTCCAGATGGCAGATAAGTGCGTCAACTTGTACCGCTGTGGCACACACGCCACAGGCTGGTTGAAAGATGGCCACCCTGTGCAGTCCGATGGCGCTGTACTAAGAGAAGTCTGCTTTCACTGGCTTGATGACTGCTGTTACTTCAAACAGCAAATTTTGGTTCGTCGGTGTAAACATTTCTACGTCTACGAATTCCCTGGAACAGGAAAAAGCTTCTTGCGATATTGCGGCAATGGTACTGCTGCTCATAATCACTGGAAAAAACAATAAGCTCTTTGCTTTGAACAATTTAAAATAAATTAAGAATAGTTGACCTTTAACAATACGGGAAGGCTGTAAATTTAAATATAGGTTGAGCAGTAGGCTTAGAAAAGAGTAAAGAGGGCCGTGAAAAGGAAGAAAAGCTCTGCGAATGCGGATCACGATAGAGCGGTTTTCACTTGAGTGTCGAAAGTAAATTGCGTTTGCTTTGGTTTTGCATAACTCCGATTAGTGATTGGCTAAAAAATCTCGCGCCACTTTCTCAGCCAATTAGGAGTAAAACCAAAAGCAATCGTGACTCGCTCGCGCACGTTTTCCCGCGCTTCGTGCCAGCTAAATGTATTTGCTTCGAGTTTTGATTGGTTCACTGGATTGTCTGTGTCGTTTGTGATTGGCCAGACTGATTACTTTGGTTTTGGTTTTACGACACTCAATTGAAAACTGCTCTAAGGGTATTGGGGCCTTAAATGAAAACGTTGGCAGTGAGAAACGTTTTCTTTACTAGCCATAATGTTTGTTTTACTTCTGCAGATTTTTAAGTCTGTTTGTTATTAATTAACAAAATTGTCACTATTTTTTAGATTAGGTACCAGTCTTTTATTTCACGTTTAAATCTTATTGTAATCTTTTTAACGGTCACTTCTGAAGATGTATGTTGTAACATACGAAACGTTAAAGTTCTTAAATCAAAGTTTTTTCCGACATGCGTTGTCTTGTCATGTTTGTCACCGCAGTGTGTTTTTTTATTTTTATTGAAGTTAAAATGGCCTAAGAATAGGAATGTCTACGATTTGGGGCGGAGGACTTGGTGTAGTCGTGAAGGGACTGGGGGAGAAAACAGGGAGTACCCAGCATGTTACTCTGTATTGAATTTTTTCGCCACGCTCCCGAACGAAAACTTTTCATTAACTAAGGGCTCTCAAACTGTGCCAAGAGTCGATTTAGAACGCTTTCAAGGGGAAATACCGTTAGAACAATCTTTGTTGTCAGGCCTTTGAGAAAGTATTTTAACAAATACGTCAAGTAAAACTGAAATAAATACAAGCACTGAGTCATGTTTGTTTGTCACGTTGGGTTACGCCTGATTTTCTGTCATACACTGTATTAAAAATATGTTAAAGTGCTACTATGATCAAATTTTCGATTTCCATTTTTTTACATTTTCGTGTACAATAAGACTTTGTTACTCACCTTGCCAATTCTCAATCCATTACCAACATCAGAAGTCGTTTTATTTTAACGTTTATTTCCGATAATTTACGGC
This sequence comes from Oculina patagonica, assembly GCF_052425735.1. Taxonomy (NCBI): domain Eukaryota; kingdom Metazoa; phylum Cnidaria; class Anthozoa; order Scleractinia; family Oculinidae; genus Oculina; species Oculina patagonica. The sequence continues at coordinate 26,712,329 of NC_135758.1, read as the reverse complement.
CGCCATTAAACAACCTTGTTCCAAGGCTTGGTTGCGAATAGGGAGAAAATGACGTCAAAGGCTCCAAAATACCTCACGGGTTGAAATTATAATAACAATATGTATTGAAAATTACGCGAAATGCAACAAAAACTTTGGGCTTGTTTTTCGTGCAATTTTTTCATGCTGCTTGTTATTCTAATTTCAACCCGTGAGGATTTTGGAGCCTTTGACGTCATTTTCTCCCTATTTGCAACCAAGCCTTGGAACAAGGTTGATTAATGGCGGCCGTAAATTCTCTGGAATAAATGTTATAATAAAACCACTTCTGATGGTCGTAATAGATTGAAATTTGGCAAGGTGAGTAAGAAAGTCTAATTGTTCTCGACAATGTAAAAAAATGAAATCAAAAATTTGATCATAGTAGCACTTTAAATAATAATGGATTGATGTGTGGAGAGAAAGAACTCAGAAAAAAAATTCTGAGTTCACAGATGGGACTCGAACCCACGACCTTCCGTACACTAGTCGGACGCTCTAACCACTGAGCTACTGAGAACTCTAATGGTGAGCAGTGGTCATTTGTGGGTGACACAACGACTGCATCGCGCAAATTACATTATGTCAATGAACACACACATTTAACTGCATCACGTAGTCACGTAGTACTGTACAGGCCCGCAAATGATCCCGACCCACAAATGATCCCGGGACTGCAAGTGATCCCCAAATTGGACCGCAAATGATCCCGGGACCGTAAATGATCCCAAAATTGAACCGCAAATGATCCTCGGATCGGAAACAGTCGCCTAACCGTAAAAGTTGGATATGCGTGGACTAAAGAATTTGGACAGGGGATTTAAATTTATTTAATCCATTTCTTTATTAATAATACAACAATTAGAAAAACAATTAACGCGAGAGAATGTACCGTATTTGAACGATTTACTAAAGTAAATTCAAAACCACAACTGTATGAATATAGCTGATAAATATGCTCCGATTAGTAACCTAAAACGTGACATAAAGTTTAACAATCTAACCAACAGAAATATGAACTCTCTCCAATCAAGGGATGATTTATTTGCGGCGAAATGCTTTAAGCTGATAGCCATTCACACGCACTCACGCAGCGTTCATAGCGACATTATTAATGTCTAGACGTAAAGTCTGAAAGAAAGTTGAGTTTTGTTGCTGATTTCTATCATATCGATCTCCGACTCTTGTTATCGAGCTACTCTCTTTCCAAATCTGTGGTTATTTTTTTCTTTGAATATCTTCATCAAGTCACTGAAATAAATTCTGAAGATTCATGTTTATTTTTTAGGTGCGTTTTCTAAATGAAAAACTTAGATAGTCACATGTTAATTTTGTTATTTCGCCCGTTATTTTTACCGCTTTTAATCGTTGCGTTTTATTATTCCTGAGGCACTTGGTCTTTTATAAAAATACATCCATAGACGATTCATAAAGTCCACGCCATTACAAGTATTCTGTTGTATCATTTACACAAATCATTTCCGGTACTGGGATCATTTGCGGTCCCCGGATCATTTGCGGGCCGGGATCATTTGCGGGCCGGGATCATTTGCGGGCCTGTACTTCCCGACCCGCAAATGATCTCGGGACTGCAAGTGATCCCCAAATTGGACCGCAAATGATCCCGGGACCGTAAATGATCCCAAAATTGAACCGCAAATGATCCCAAAAAACTTAGATAGTCACATGTTTAACATGTGACTATTTAAAATTTTGTTATTTCGCGCGTACAGTACAGGCCCGCAAATGTTAAGGCTTAACAGTATACTAACTTGCGTTGATAGAATTATGAAGCATCTACTGTATGGCTTGTATAATGACTTAACGTATTCAAAGTAAAGAGTTTCTTACTTATGATAAGTAGCCTGTTTGAGAATGCTTTCAGGTTGTAGCACAAACGAGCACAAGACAGTGAGAACGAAAAAGGAATGCTTGTCCTGGCATCGCAGATTCTCGTCTTCAATCTCCGCTTACACTGTTTGCCAGTTTAATGAAGTTGTCTAGAATAAGTTCTTTATATTATAGACACTAACACAATAAAATAATGTAGCTCGCAAAGTATAATTTGCTTTGAAGTGGACACAAAAGAAAATCTAAAACCTGGTACACGGTGTATGACTCAACTGTTTGTCTGTGTTGACCCCACGAGGGAGCAATGTTACGTTGAAAGAAAATGCACGGGCTCACAAGTCATTAAGTTCACAATAGACTGCATTCCCTCACGGCTACAGAAAAGCTAACAATCTTTAGAAAGTGGATAGTAAAAAGTATTCTCGTGAGCGCGCACTTCGCAATATTAACCTCTTAAATCCCAATATCCACAAACAAATTCTCCTGACTGAGCCTCATACATTTTCTAATTGTATTAGTTGGGAGAATTTGTTACAAGATATTAAAGCAATTTCCCTATAGTAATCATTTTAATTATTCTCATTAACCTTTTCACCTTTTCGTATTGAAATTGTAAGGAAACATTTGATGTTGGTCAATACTGGGACTAAAATAGTTGACAATGTAATTTGGGGATTCGTCGTAATCGAACTCGTGTCATGTGGAAATTAGCAATAAATTTTGATCATAATCGGTGAACAAACGGGCGTATATATCCACCAAATTTTAAGGATTTCATTCCTAATAGCAGCGAGCAGAGCATAAACTTCGTCGCCCTTTTTCACTCCCTTTATCTTCCTTGGAAGACGGTTTCTTTCGCTAGTACATGTATATATACATTCGAGTCGTTTTGGCAATCGAATTCAATTGGCTATTAGACGTCCTTAATGTATATCTTATTGCAGGTTTTCAGCTCGATAGCGTCCTCCGTTTTTAAGATATAACATTTTGAATTTCGGAGTTTTGCGCCACACGACATCAGAATGGCCGCCTGAAGGCGGTCACGTATGCTTAAAAAAATGCATCATCCTGTGATTTTTAACGATCTGAACAACTGAGGTTTTACTAGAAGTATATTCACATGTGAAAACTATATTTTTATAGTATAAAGATACCTTTTTTTAGCGAGAGAAATCCTGGTAATTCACTCTAATTTATATATACTAAAGGGGCTATGTCACACAATTTTAGGCATTTTCGGAACTGACCAACTGGTCAAAGAATTAACTGAAATATTACAATAACGGCTTTAAACTGTAGACGAACTCAAAAGAAACATAGAAAGGCCAAAAAGGGGCATGGATGGGCAAAATGCGAGAAGATTAAAACGGATTGCGTTCGGGTGAACTTAAAAACGTCAGCCCGACTTTTTTCAAGTTTATCTCAATTTGTATGAAAGTGTCATTTACAATGCTCGAAAATCATCCTTGTTTGTTATGTGGTCGTCATTTTGCCAATAAAAGGCTTTTGCTCTGCCAATTTAAAGTTTACAGCTTTTAATTAACGAAAATAAATAGAATGACCTAAAATACCGTGACCTAGCCCCTTAACAGGATATTATTTATCATTAAAATAGAATACAATTCCGTCAGATATTTACCCAATAATAAAGCCACCACCCCACTAAGACCTTCTTCTACAGCTTATTTGAGCGGTTTTCACATGAGTGTCGAAAGTAATTTGCGTTTAATTTGCTTTGGTTTTGCATTACTAAGCTCACCGATTAGTTTAAAAATCTTGCGCAACATTCTCAACCAACTGCCTCGTCCCCTAGCCTGTTCCAGGCTCTCAGTTTGTGGGGAAGAGCGAAAAAAGCGGGAAAGCGTGGAAAAGACGAGCGGGAAGAAGGCGAGTGAGGGCGGGAGAGCCTGTAATAATTTGACCCTCTGCCGCCCACTTTTCAGATAATGAGGTATCGAAAAGTTAAAATGACATTCTGTCAATAAGCTAAAAACATTCTCCAATTTCTCGCGCGAGGTCACAGGTCTGCGCCGCATGGTTTCCTGTTTGTAGAGTTTGACACATCTAACTCGAGCTCAGTAATGAATTTTGCTACATGTTTCGCTAGTGCGGTTTGTTTTGGCTCATTTCTATTTGCAAGATATCTCAAAATGTTTTCTTTGGAAGGGCAGGGTCTGAAGTTTATCCGTGAAATTGATGATTACTTGCATTTATGTGATGCCGCGCCCTGTTAATCAAGATGTATTATGTATTGTATCTGGTATTGTATCTTATTACGGACGACAAAGAAATTCTTAGGCTCTCCCGCCCTCGCTCGCCTTCTTCCCCGCTCGTCTTTTCCGCGCTCGCCCGCTTTTTTCGCTCTTCCCCACAAACCGAGAGCCTGGAACAGGCTATTAGTCCCCAGTCGTCCTCGTCCTTGGTCGTGCACGGTTCGCTTGGCGTTGTGGGACTGACGTGCACGGTTCGCTTAGCGTTCCGGGCCTGATGCGGACGGGAAAGCGGCTCGCTCCCTAACCATCAATCGTGCTTTGCTCGCGCACGTTTTCCCGCGCTCCTTGCCGGCTACATGTATTTGTTTCGAGTTTTGATTGGTTTACTGGATTGTCTGTATCCTTTGTGATTGGCTAGAGTGATTACTTTGGTTTTGGTTTTACTCAATTGAAAAACTGCTCTAATAAGTGACCTAATTTGGTGATCTTGGTGGTATACATGGTCATATTTCTCGTCAAAAGAATTGTTCGGTTACTGCGGTAGTCTCATTTGTATATGGTCAGTCAAAATTAAAATTGTTTTCTGCAAAACAAACAAAAAAAAAAAGAAAATATAGGCGTAAATTTGATCAATCAGTAAAAAGTCAGGAACGTTTTGATATCTTTCGGGCTGAAAGATTATAATGTATGCCATTTTAGAACTCGCAGTCACTTGTCGATTTAGTTCCTGCTGTGTTATTAAAAACCATTAAACATATTCCAAATTTCCGCTTCGTTTCGCATTTCCGAACGTAAGGGTCGGAGACTTTGATAATAGTGAAGAAACTTACAACTAGCGTAAATTCAAAGGTCAGGCGCTAAAATATGAAACAACATCGAAGCGAATACCTTTTCGATAAAGATAAAGATTTAAAGGAGAAGAAACCACCAACAGTTTCCTTGTTCCTGTTCATTTTTATGCAGGCTTCATTTGGCCTGTGCGCCTATATGGTTCTGATTGGTTAGTAAAAACAAATCAACAATAAAACACAGGATGGAATATTTTAAGCGCAGTTTCCATTGGTCAGCTATTGTCAGCAATGAGTCATCGTAAAATTCTGAGAACTAAACATTCATCATTTGGTCGTTAGTATGTAACATGGCAGCCGAGAAACTACCTGTTGACAAGCCAGCTACCCTAAGTCCAAGTAAAGAAAGCTTTATGAATGGCGTATTTATGCCAGAAGAAACAGTGGACGTTGTTTTGGTGGTGGAAAATGGCAAACAGTTCAAACTTCACAGAAAAGTTCTTTCAGAGGCATGTCCTTTCTTTGAAAAGCTGCTGAACAGCGACATGAAGGAGTCTAAAGAAGGAGAAGTTCGGTTGGAGATGTTTAGCGAGTCTGTTATGGCGGCTACACTGGAGTTTATTTACACTGGTCCCCGGGGGGGGGCACCCGGTATATTTTTGGGTAGGGGTGTGCTGCTGGGAATTTGAAGCCCTTACCCTATACCAGACCATGTTGAGCTGATTTTTGCAACCCTATACTAGACTAGCACTGAAAATCCCTACCCTATCCCAGACTTGCATTTTTTAGAACTGTATCAATCAGTTTTTAATGGAAAACCATCTGTGAACAACGATGCCGCGATGATTTTATTTACGTTTAGGAAAGCCTCTTTCTTTTCCGAGTTTCTGGACTATATTCGTCATCCGGCAAATGCTACCCTTTTCTAGACCAAAACTCTCTGATTTCTATACCCTATCCCAGACTAAACTACTTGAAAACCATACCCTTCACAGCGGCACATACCTATATAGCTCATGTATGGGAGTGCCCCCCCGGGCACTGGTCATGTTCAGATATTGACTGAAGACAATGCCCGAGACCTGATCGTTGTGGCCGATTATTTGTTTCTTCAGAAACTGAAAACTCTCGCTGAGGGAATTTTAGTGGCACAGACTGAGATGAATACTTCAAATTGCATTTCAACTTATCATTTTTCGGAAATATATCAATGCAAAGAACTTCAATCCAAGAGCAAGAAATTCATTCTTGCAAATTTCACCGCCTTGTACGCAGCGAACCGGAAAGCTATTATGGAAATGTCGAGCAAGGAAGTTAAAATGTGGATTTCAAGTGACGAAATAGATGTCAGCGCTGAGGAAGATGTGTTCAAAATCATTCTAGCATGGATTGATCATGACAAAAACCAGCGAAGGAAATATTTTGCTGAGTTATTTCGTCATGTTCGACTCGTTTATGTATCGCGTGACTTTTTGATCAGTGATGTCGTGACAAATGATCTCGTGAAAGACAGTGAAGGCTGTAGTGGAACTTGCAAAGGACGCTGTTGACTCAATTGACTCTAAAAAATGTGATAACCTCATTGTTCCACCCAGAAAGATTTTCTGGGTGCAGATTTTCTGTGTTATTTTCCTGGTGAGAATGTATGGTGTCGGTTAGGTGAGATACCAAAAGAAATATCTGATAACAGGTTACCATTTATAAAAAGATTTGTATGCGGCACTGACTTCGAATTTTTCCCTTGTGAAGGTAACTTATATGGCTATTATACTAGAGCGGAGAATTCGCTATCGAAAAGGTGGCAGCTAGCGGTAAGCTACAATCCATACACTAACGCTTGGAAGCAAATACCACCTCAAGAAGAAGACAGATGTGCGTTAAAAATATTTGCAAAGAGTGAAGGTGAAATGTACGCTTTACTATGTGATAGATGCCCTGTATCGTATTGTGGTTATCAGTTTCATTGTCACAGGGTTCATAGTATGTTCATGTCGAAGTATAAACCAAAATCACACTCATGGGAACTCGATTATAATTATTTGTATCCATATGCTAAGGAAGGCGTTTGCATTGTAGCCAATGAACATTTTATGTATTTTATTGGCGGATTGGAGTCAGGCAGTACATACTTTGTTGCGAACGATGTTGACAGGTACGACCTCAGCAAAGGAAAGTGGGACAAAGTAGCTAACATTCAACTAGCGAGACGTGACGCTACAGGAGCTGCAGTGAACGGGAAAATCTTCATTGCTGGTGGAAAAAAGTGTCATCCTCAATGCGAAGTGTACGATGAAACAACAGATGAATGGCAGTTTATCGCAAGCTTCAAGAGACCGAAAGTAATATTTCGCAGCCTCTTGGCTGCTTATGGCAAGGTGTATGCTGTGTGCTGTGAAATTCCGAGTCTGGCTGCGGAATGTGACTCGCGACAAATAAGCGTTGAATGTTATAACCCTGAAAAAGATGAATGGGAGATGAAAACTGAAACGGCGCTTCCCGTGATTGGGTTTGGTTTTACAGCTTGTGTTATGAGGCTTTTCAAAGGATTACCCCACATCCGTCCGCTGGAGACCATCACTCCAGATGGCCTTTCTGAAGCTACCATCATGCAGGCTTCCCCCACTGACATAGGAGGGAAGCGAAAATGCATATGCATTATCTCGTGACAGAATATTCCCCGTACGCAGGTTATTACTCAAGGATTCATTTCCCGTGTAACCAGGGGTCATGAAACCTTTTAGATCCTTGGCAATTTTTAACGCGTAAAATAGCAAATTGACAAGTTGAAGTCGTACTCGTTCGCTTTGCGAGGGCCACTTGGTTTATTAACTCTTGACCTCAGTAAAGTTTATACATTATACAAGTTCTCCTTACTTATTTCTTATAATAATAGTTTGAAGAATTAATTTGATGATTTTTCTCTTTTTTCGTTGGTTTTTCTTGATGAGTTGCTTTATTCTCATTACATGTACGTCTGACTTTGTATTAACATTATGAGGAGAAGCAAGATATTGATCAGTGTTTGTAAGTAGTATACATATTAATCTTGATAAATAAAAACAAGTTCAGCAGTTATAAGTTGTAGTTTGTGTTTTTAAACACACACAAAAAATACAGGCCGTTCGAGTCTAGAAATCAGCTTGCTTATTTGGGACTCGCTAGTGTCAGATTTGGAAGGGCGCGCGCGGGCAATGACAGGCATGTAGCAGGAGGCTACATGCGTGTCAATAATATACTCTCATACGTGTGCAAAGAGGAACACAAACAAAACACACAAGTAAAAAAGTTGGTTCAAAGCTATAATTATTCCAGTTACGTGCAGTATATTTATTTTCCTTGTTCGCACATTATATGCCGTATAATTTTTTTTTCCGAAGGATCTAAACCTGAGCTAGTTACGCATTAATTTACAAAGACAAACAATGAACCGTCTGTTAGTAAACTATTTAACCTCATACGGGCAGTACTAAAGAGCTCCAAAAATAAAACAAAATCACCTACGGAAAGTCAAATTTACATTATATTCGGCCTGGATAGTAATTTACATAGCCACTTACGTACAAGTATTTACACTTTATTGACATGTATTTATTTATCCCTTGAACTGATCAAGTTATCATTTAACGATTATTCGTACAAGTGAAAGTAAACATTCCCTGCTTTCCACCGGCACTGAGTATTTAGCAAAACCTTTGAACTGCCACTTAAAACGTAGACAAGCGTGATTTTATAAACAATTACATAGCAGAATCGAGCGATTTTCGATCGAAAGCAAAGCAAAAGTCAGTGTATTTATAAACATTCCCAAATCTTTTTCTAATCGGGGACATTTCAGTTATAAATGTTGTCCGACGTAATCACTATTTGCTCTTCATTTGCTGAGCTGGCCTTTTGGGTAAAACAAAAAAAAAATCGTCATCGTGCACTGGCCAATCAGACAAAAACATGATTTGCTTTCAACCAATCAGAAGCAAAACCAAAGCACTCGTGAATTTTCTTCCGTGTATTTTCCCGCGTTTGTCACGGGTTACAGGTTCTTGCCTCGACTTCTGATTGGTTCATTGCTGTGATTGACTAGTTAGGTTGTTTATTTTGGCTTTTTACAAGTGGCAACTGAAATCACTTTGAAATGAATGAAATGATCCTCGCAATGTGTTAGCAATTCAAGCAATTGCATTTTTTAGCCTGAAAAAAAAAATTCAAGGCTACAACTGCACGTCAGTTCTGTGATACCGTAGCCTTAAATTTTTTTCAGGCTAAAAATGTAATTGCTTAAATTGCTAATACACTGCGAGGATCGTTTTATTCATTTCATCATTTATCCGCAGTTAACATACCGTAAAATTCCGGTTATAAGCCCTGGGCTTATACAAGTTCGTAAGGGGTTTTGGGTGGGCTTATAAACGGAGGGGCTTATATCCGGGAGGGCTTATAAGCGAAATAAAAAGAACGTTTTGATATGAGCCACGGTTGTGTTAAACGAAATACGTTTTTAAGTAAAAAACGCATAATAAAGCAACATTTAGCAGTGTTGTTACTGTCATCCGGTAGAGGGGGGCTTATATCCGGGAGGGCTTACAATCGGATGTATTTTTTTTGTTTCCAGGTTGATGGGCCTATAACCGGGGGGGGGGGGGGAGTAAAAGCGGGGGGGCTTATAACCGGAATTTTACGGTATATGTATTTCATCTATTCACTTTGCTATATCACTCTATTCTGAGTTCACTGGTTTGGTAATAACTACATTGTACCTACATTCAGATTGTACTTTGTTGCATTCAATTACCTCAAGAAGCAAACAAGCACACGTTATAAAAATCTCCCAAAGTCCATTTTCCCCTTTTTAAAAAGCAAAATAATTTTCAAAAAGCTGCACATCAGTTCTGTGCTACCCTGTAGATATCTTGAATTAGTTTTTGAATGAAATGTTACAATTCTTCATGGAGTTTTTAGTGGATAAAGAGAGTGACTTAAGAATAAAGTTCGATTCCTTTCAGACAGTACATAACCTGTTAATGATTAAGCAAAAGTCTAGAGTCATTTACATGTAGTTGTCCACATAAAGAGATGCGATTTAATCTTGCTCACAGCTGACTATGTACCTGAAATGGAAAAAAAAAGAAAGGAGAATGAGGTGAATTGTCGAGCATATCTGTCAAATACCATAACCGTTATACAAATGAAGTGAAATATAATGGGTCTTTGGTAATATCCATACAGGCTGTAACAGTTTTTAGCCATCTCTTCTATCAGAGGGCGGCAGTTTTACCCTTTACACGGAAAAAAGTAAGAGTAAAGAAGGACATTTGCTACTAAACAGAAACCAGAAGATGTTGCTAAACGTCAATCAAAAGCTGAGGCGAGTGACAACGTAGTGGTACGGCCTCCTTTTATTCAGGTAACCCTCCCATTAAGCCAAGAGAACCACGCTTATACCAAAAATACAGCGCATCGTGATATATTAAAGCTGATTTCCAGTCCGTACTGCGCAGACTCGGGGTTTGTTTTCGTTTTTGTTTTGAATTCGTTGAAACGTTACACTTCGGTGACAGCATACATGAAGTTTTTTAGTCCGCCATTACACTTCGTTTACTTCAATAGTTTCCGATGAGCTGAAACGTCGGTTTGAAATAGCGTCAAGGTTCCTCTACTCGTTATTATTTGTTCTGCAAGGATATCTGGCGTTAATAATGAAGAAAAAGGTAAGTTTGTCGCGGAATTTTTAGTTTTGCTTGTAAACATTCCTTCGTGTTGGGCTCCGATAAACATTGCAGCCGAGATTGCGCAGTACGGACTGGAATTCATCTTTAAGAAATGTCAAAGCAACGTTTTTTGAAAAGACGTTATGTTCAACCTACCCTTTGTTTTTGATGACTCCGCGACACTTGACCAGCACGGAATACCTAAGGGCCCACACAGGTCTCCAACCTTGGACCGGCACATTTTCATAGCCTTCTGTGAGCACCTCTTGAAGACTCTCCTTGGTTAGTATGTCTGAAAGGTTATAAATGAAAATGCAAGTTAGTAAATTTTGGACTTTAAAAGAACCTGACGAAATTTTTCTATCCCATTCAATTAATATGTGGCTTTCTTTCTTTCTTTTAGTATAACGGTTTTGTATTCAGAAAGCGGTTTTCAGTTCTCAGTATAAATTACTCTGCTTGCTGTATTTTTTGCATCACTGGTTCCTACCTTTCGGGTCATTATGCGTCAGCAGTTGGATGTCGTGCTTCTCACTAAACGCCACAAGGTCCTGCAAGAATGTGATTTATCGTTTATGAGTGTCCGTTTTAGAGGGGACTTAACGTAAATTTGAGTGAAATTTTTAGTAATTTATAAAAGGAATAAAAGAAAGAAGATTATTTTTGGAACACCAACAGACAGTTGACCCCCACGCAAGAGCACTCCAGGTTGTCAGGGGGACTAACTGGTGTCCGTCTACCAGTTTTAAACTTCGATATTAAATCTCCAATATTTCTTCTTCACAAAATTTTACTACTCCTTATAGAAAATTATCTGCACCCAAAAAATCCCAAAAACTACCCCAAATATTAACACAACACCGCTAAACGTAGATTTATGGGACGAGCATAGGGTTTTTGTATTGCTTAAAAAGCAAACGAGATATTTCCAAAAAAAACAAAACATGTAAAGCGGCAGAAAAAGAACTCCGCCTTTACCCTGCTGTATACATATGTACAAAGAAATGCATAGAGTGTATCACTGTGCTATGTACAAATAATCTGTATCCACTTCTTACGATTTCTGAAATACTGTTAGGATATTTATAACCATAAATCATCTGCTTTTACAAAACAAATACTATAGTCTTCGTGTTGACTTTCGACTTGCACAATGTACATGTACATGTAGTAATTAAATTTTCTGCAATTACATGTACCTTATTCTCACTTAATTTCGCGAGTACTAAATTTCGCGATTTTCGCGATTTTCAAAAAATTGCGAAATTTAATGCTTGCGAAATATAGGACACGCGAAGTTTAAAATCGCGAACTTTAATATCGTACTGATAATATACAAAATAATGAAACTCGATGTGTTTTATCATAGTTATTCTATCATGTCTGAGCTTCATGTTTAGGAGTTTTTTGTTTAATTTTGTCCATTTATAGTTATCTCCCACTATATCAGTCGCACTGTTTGAACTGTTCTCTGCCACAAAGTTCCTCAAAATCTCGCTCTTTGCAGTCGTAGAGGAACCTATTAGGGATTTAGACTGTTGAATACATTATGTTTTGTTATGTGTATATTGTTTTGTTTGTTGTTTTTACGATGACTTTCATATTAATTATGTTGTTACAGTTTCGAGGTCAAAGCTTCATATCGAATAGATAAAAATCGCGAAATTAAGTACTCGCGAAATATGGCATTTGAGAATAAGGTATCTATTTTGGCCTGTTTAAGAGCTGGTAACTTCATGGTTATAACCTTGTTGTATGAACTTTAAAGATTGCCTTAAATGTTTTGCCTTACTATGTACAGCGTTTACTACAGCTTCTAATGTAATGTTGGCCTTCTTGCCTGGACTCGAGCTTGCATTGTACTGTACATGTACATGACGCCAGATTTTGCTTTCTGCAAACCTAGACTCATTTGAACATAAACTAGTTTTCTATCATTTGCAGCTAAGTTACATCCATGCCTGTACAGGTTTACACAGGGAGCCTGCGTAACAAGCGTTCCCGCATTTTGGCCATGTTAAAATTACTAGTACATGAATTGTAAGAGAGCCCCCCCTCCCCCCAAACTCCTCGCAAAAACAAAAAAAAAGAAAAAGAAAAAAAAAGAGGCCAGCAGTGAGATCTACTGTACATGTGTTACTAACAAATATTCAATCTGTTTTCCAGCCTGCATATTGCATCGTTACATGTAAGTACCTTTGGCATGACGCAACATGAAGCAAGATTGACTTGATTGATTTCAGGCTTAACCTGAAACAAAAGGAAACAAACAATAATATAAGATACAGTAACAGTATGAAATTGAGGTATTCAACATAAGTAAAATATTTTACAGCCTTAACTTTTAATTATTATTTCTCTCATTAACTAAAAACACCATTACCCACAGTGAGGCAGCCATTGTGGTGTGTACAGTGTTTAAAGAGAAAAAATAATTAAATGGTTGGAAGATACATTGTATTTTTGGAATGACATGGAATCAGTGATATTATAATCATATTACAATTATGGTGGCAAATGCTGAGCAAGGAGAGGGGGCATAAGGAGGGTCCGAAAACGGCAATTTATCGCATCAATTTTTACCAAAAAACCTTATCCGCAGTTTCAAATGACCAACATTGGTAGATAAAATTGAATCTGAGTCGAAGATCTGGCCTGGAATGTCATCAAGTCAACGCATTGTTGGATAAAACTGTTGAACACATCAAGTATTAACTGGAAGAGGCTGCAATTACAAACCACAAGGCAAGTTTGCTCAATAAAGTTCTGCAGACAATATTTTCAACAACTACCGCAATCTAAAATTTGTAATAACCGCACACCGCGCAGCTTTGTAAAACCCAATACTGCACGTTAAAATAAAAATCACCGCAAAACCGCACGAAAAATAGCGCAAAACCGCATCACCACAAACTCCTACGCCCCTCTCCAAGGAAGAATGGAAGCATGTACATGTACACATGAACTTCACAACAGAAGGAAGAGAAACATTAAAATAATTATACATCAAAAAACAAACCATACCCGTGCCCACTTATAAAGTTTTTCCAGTGTTGTCTTGTCCAAGTCACATACACCCAAGCTGTCCACATATCCACTATCCAGCAAATACTCCATTTCCTGAAATAATAGTCGGAGAATATTCATTACTATTTTAAATAAATTATGACAAATTTCTGACGTCTATCATCTTGGAAAAATTTCCAATTCAATAATACCAAAAATATGCAGCCAGTTGCATTGTGGAAAGGAAAACACAAATTACAACAAAAATCGAGATTTAGTCGTATCTAGAATATCAATTTATGATTTTATTGGCAGCAGCCTTACAGAAGGTAGATTCCTCTATTGTTTTACAAAACAACACACAGAGCAAATTATGGCAGTCAGTGACACAATTAAAGCAAAATGAATTAAGAAACTTGCTTTCAGACATGACTTGGTTATGTAGACTTACCTCCCAGAAGCCTTTCAGCACCTTCAAATTGTCTTCACCTTGCAAATTTTCTGGTAATGCCAAGAACAAGGTCTCCACAGATTCCACTCCGAGTTCACACATAGCTGATGCACACAAGAAAAACATGTAAAATGTTAAAAGGAATCAAAATGGCTTACAGCTAATTTACTGTGAGTCAGAAATGGTGGATACATGTAACGACTTGGATTGCGTTTTCATCCTGACTCAATTAGGAGTCCTTCTTTGGGTACTGACAGCAGATGAAATGTTAATTAAAACTGAAATGATTTCCAGGGTTCTTGTGGCCAAAATGGTATCCATAGAAGGCCTAGAAACTGGAGATTAAAATATTCACCACAGGAATAAAAGGGCTAACAAGTACAGCCTTACTGTACCTCTAAACAATGCATCTTGGACAATGACAGGCTTGAGTTCAACTGCAAATACTTTCACTAACAGGCAAATAAAAATAAAATGTTACTAATGTTCTCTTATGAAGACCACATAATCTTACTAAAACTAAAAAATAATTTAACCGGACTGTAACATGTAATTAAACGATAAATTTCGCGGGTTCAGGATACCTGTTGTACATTAATTTTCCAGCCACATGCTGCTAGTCAAAAGTCCTGGTCATAAGTTCACCACGGGAAAATAATTTGCTGTGTAGCCAGAAGATTTAAACTGAACAGAAACCTAAACCGATCCCAACCCAAGCTAATTACCTACAGGGTTACCTCGGGTAGAACGTGTGTGTACCATGACTAATGCCAATTTTCCCTGACTTGACATAAAACTCCATGACTTTTCTGACCTTCAAGAATCTTATTTTGCCCTTGGACCCTAAATTTAAAAATCCAAGGATTTCTTGTTTTACCAGCATCATTTTTTTAAGAATTAATTTTTAACCTTGTTATGTTTATTTAGAAATATTTGTTTCCTCTGTTTCAGTGGCATGCCTGTAAACTAGCTATCTCGTTGAGATACATGTATGAAGCCAAGTGCATGACCACGACAAACATATTTTTTTATTTAATATTTTATTTTATTTATTTTATTTTAATTTATTATTTTTATTTTATTTTTTTATTTTTATTTTTTATATATTTTATTAAGCATTATTTACCTGAAATCTTAAGATGTTCTCTCTCCCCTCGCTCTATTCTCTCCACGAACGTTTTGTTGACACACCTTATTGCCTTTCTCTGAAAATGGGAAAAAATTCTATAATTTACCAAGTTATTATCTCATGATCATTATTGAGAGTGAGCTTTTCACTTACTTTTTGACATCTTTCTATTCAGATCTTACACTGTACAGTCAAAATGGCTAAAGAATACAATCAACAATACACTTAAAATTGGGGCTCGTATTCCTTGACCTGTAATATCGGTGTACCTTTCCTTTCACACTGAGAAGAAATCTGTAATTTTATTTTGGCCCTCATAGTCATTCACAATTGATTGTTAGAAACAGTGTGTATTTAGAAATTAGGAGAGGTACCAGGAGAATCCCGAATAAGATCGCAAAGGTCATAGAAAACATGTCTGCAACAATACTAAGATGTCTTTAAGGTACAGTGTACAGACTGTACAATGTAGGTACCCAGGGGAGGGGACTGGGGGGGGGGGAACCTTCATGCACCATGGACTTTACCAGAAAGCTCTTCCCAAAACGGATACCTTATTTTGAAAAGGTTTTAAAAAAGTTTTTCATGAGTTGAAGTAAAGGAAAGGGTAGGGGGGAAATGCCATAAAGATATTAAAAAGAGCCTTTCATAACAATTCAAAGTAGCTCTTTAAAACAGACGCATCTAATGCCTGATTGTTACTACAGTGCAAAATTTAGAAAAGGGATGCAGTATTTCTACTGGTATTGAAAGGGGTACATGTATGTACCATTTTCTATGGACGGTGTATAAAAGCAATTTCAGAGAACTTTCGATAATATTAGTTGGCTTTTGTCACGGCTTTTGTGGGCTTTGAATAAAAAAAAAGTTTGGGGTTTGGGCCTCGGAAGTGGAGCCTCCCTGTATAAAACATACCCTACCCCAGGGGAGTGGGTGTTTCTGTCTTAACCCCTTAGTCCTTTTGACTTTGTGGCATTTGCCGAGAGTAAACAAATGATTGAAAGTAATGAAATGCACCTTACCAGGCTAAAATCCTGCTCATTGTTGTTAATGGGCACCATGCTACCCAAAGTTGTTCCAATGCTCTCTGACAGCTAAGAAAAAAAGATAAACTTAATACAGCTAATAATTAATTTAGTTATAGTAATTACCCTTATCAATTTATTCTGCTCAGTTGGTAAGATGTTTGAGGCGACTTAACTTTATATAACTGGTGAAACCACGGTAGCAATATAACTATCCCGCATCCGAAAAGAATATGTGGTAAGCGCACGTCGTCTTTGGTAAAACATGTAGATCCGTGTACATGACAATCTATTGTAATCTCAATTTCTTGAGACAAACTACTGTGCTTTCCTGTAATTGTTTTCCTTTTTACCAACGTTTTATTGCTGCTTTATTTCAAATACTATGTCAAGATTAAAAATAGCGAAGAATTTTGAAGGTCGACCGCTGCAAGAACTGCTGAGTCACGACTGTGTATGTATATTTTATGACCTCATCCGCAATAAATGAACGACACAATAATATATTGATCAGTTTCGGCAAAGAATAAATGATAATTATCTAGAACCTACAATTATCTGAACAGCTGGTAATAATCGGACCCTAAATGTTTAGAGATGTATAAATTTCAGTGCAGTAAACATTTGTTCCAGGGGCCGGTAAAATTCTGACAAAATCACGCTTCTTGAAATGAAATTATAAAAAAACGCCCAACATTTAAGACAGGAAGTTTGACAAAACGTTTCATGCGTTTTCCTTGCTAGAAAAATGAAAATAGTTTTAAACTGTGGTTACGATCTAAAGGTGATGCTATTTTATAAGACAAAATAACAACATCGCCTCTGGTACCAACGATAAACAACATTCAATCAACAAAGCGACTGAAGCTACACTAACCTCATCGGCAGAACTTGGCGTAGTTTTCCGTTTGATTCTGTTCCAATTGGAAATGTTTCCTCCATGTATGTACAACTTCTTCGCAAATTTAAGAGCTTCTTCCGGGCCGAATTTCTCGGCTAAACCATTGGTAGTAATGCAGCCATTTGTCTCCGGTTCGTTCGCCATTACTTCTACTCGTAAGTGAATATCGCTGGCTCGTCACACAATTCCCAGGTAGCTTTGCTGGCCTCGTGTCACGACTTCTTCGATTCTGTTCTTCTCCGCGAAACGTTCACTTGTAAAACTTCTTCTTTCGCTAGATTTCTTTACTTTTTACTGCTCTTTCTTCGTAAATTACACCTTTTAGAGTTTCAGCAGTTACACCTTTTAGAGTTTCAGCAGTTCTATATTTGCCGCTAATGCCACAATGTCAGCTGAGGTGGATAATATTTTGAGGTCATTTTGGGAGTGGCGATTGAAGGAGAGTCCAGAATTCGCTACTCAGATTGGTGTTCACACTTTTGACAATAGCTTGGATGGTCATAGTTTAGGGGCGTATGCCAAGAGACAGGTACATTATTAACTTGTTGTAAACATCACATGATAGTTTGTCAGCTATAATTTCTAAATGACGGTGTAAAGGTCGTAATGCATGTGAACAACACAAGGAATAATTGCAACGCTGAGAAATACAGGCCGATCCTCGGTGTAAGAACCCATTAAAATTCACCAGCGACGTAAAACAATGAACCACCAGGACAACAAAGAACCTCGAAACAGTTTACAGCAGGAAAATAATAGCTCCAAAACAAAGAAAAAGTTTCACAGGTTCTTACACTGTGGTTAACCCAGAAATATGGCAGGCATCAAGGCTTGCTTGATTTCCGTACTGAGACTATGCGTAGGAATGTTATATGTATGAAATTGGGAGAGGGACAACTTATTGTGCGCTATTGTTACTCAACCAGTGTACATGTACAGTGTCAGGGTTATTCAAAGTTCTGTTATTGCCAGGGTTCAATGTACAATTTGTACCAGACAAGCAGGCATACAAGTTTGTGAAAGAAGGTCCCATTCTGGAATCAGACAATAAAAAAAGATGTTGGATTTAGATGCTCCCATTTGTGGGGTACAGGGATGGGGCTACATGTAGATGAGATTTTCAGTTCAAAGGCCCCAATCCAGAGCAGTGATGGATGACTAATAGAGTCACTTAAAATCTAATGATCAAAAGTCCCCAAGGCAGATAAGCATAATGTAGATAAGCATAATTTTTGTCCAATCCCTGGTCTTTACATGCCCCCCCCCCCCCTCCCCTGCTCCAGATCCACACAGATATTATTTTTGCTGTAAAATCCTTAACGGCCCATGACATAAGGCGATAGACTAACATCATTGCCTAAAAAGGGTCTTCAAAGTATTTTTGCATGCCCTGTTTAAAGGGACAATGTCACAGATTTTACCAGATTTTTGAACCGCCAAAATTTATATTTGTGTCGCTTGAAACCTAAAACTAATGGTCCATTTTTATTAAAAATGGCTACATTAGAGCAAAGAAAATGTTGTCTAGCATCTTTGGGTGCGGATGCCTCAGATGGGAACAGATTGCAATTTGAAAGCGTTAGGCAAACGTTTTCAAATTGTTTCCGCGTGTCTTCAAATATTTGATATTTATAGCCGTAGCTTGATTTCTATCTGCAAACTAAGGTTATATCTTCCTTTAGATGTTCAAAGATAGTGTTTTTTAGTGGTTTAGTTGCCTACCACTTATTTCAGAACAGTTTTGACCAAACTAAACTGTGATTAGTGATATCCCCGTGACATAGTCCCTTTAATGTTCACTGGATATTTAGGCCAGACACCTCAAACACTGCCTTTCGACCTTGGTCACTCGAGAGAAGTATTGTGTAGCGTATATCGAGGGTAGCAAAGGGTTTATGCGTGACACGTGAAAAGGGAAAAAATAAGTCCGTGACGCGTGAAAATAGGGCAAAAATTATACCGTGACATGTGAAAATAGCTAGAAAAGATACGTGATTCATGAATTTTGCTGTTTCAAATATACGTGACACGTGAATTTGGTTAAAATTTGTGCGTGAAACGGGATCACAACACCCCCTTTGCTACCCTTTATATCAGGCTTCTGCCAGATGTCACACTACAAGATAACACACCTTTTGTTTACTACTATTATTACTGGCACACAAGATTATTACATATATTCCATGTATTACATATAGAGCAGTTTTCAATTGAGTGTCGTAAAACCAAAACCAAAACCAAAGCCAATTGAAAGTTATTACTTTAGCCAATCACAAAAAACACAGACAATTCAATGAACCAATCAAAACTCAAAGCAAATACATGTACATGTAGCCGGCACGAAGCACGGGAAAACGTGCGCACGTGAGTCACGATTGGTTTTGGTTTTACTTCTGATTGGCTGAGAAAGTGGCGCGAGTTTTTTAAACCAATCACTAAGCGTAGCAATGCAAAACCAAAGCAAACGCAATTAACTTTCGACACTCAAGTGAAAACTGCTCTATTCCATGAGTTATCCGAGGTCCTGAGATTCTTTGATTGGTAAAATGGATTGGTAATACATGTAATTGTAAATAATGAAATTTGTGCTATTCTTTTTTTTTATGCTTGAAAATTTCAGAATGATTGTAGAGATTTTATCAAGAAGTTGAATGCAGTTGCTTCATCTGAGCTTTCTAAGGTACATGTAGAACCAGTCATTACTTAGAACTATAGAAAGAGACATCAAAGAAGGGGAGGTCTTTTACTTTTTCTACTTATTAACCTAGTATATAAAAAAATAGTTAGAAAAAAAAAATAACTGAGATAAAAAAATTAATTGCAACTTAAAAGATCACAAATAAAGTGACAATAAGAATGGATTTTCCCTGTTTCCATATTTGAAGAAAGTCATGGGGAGCGAATAGGGAGCTTATTCAGGGGAGGGGGAGGGAGGGTGCAGAGTTATTTGGTATTTTGGCCAAGTAGTGAGTGCTTACTGGTATTCAAGGAATGACACTTATTAGAGCACGGGTGCTTATATAATTCTCACTGGGAAATACAGTTACTGCAGACCTTCTACTGTACAGCGCTGGACAGAAATGTTACTTTACAGTGAACATGGTTGCAAAACTGAGGTACATGTACACATAAATTTTCTAGCACATCCTCTGTTAAGTTATTTCTCGTACAACTGTACTGTACAAGTCATGCACATCTGTCTAAGAAAAAGGTATCAGAAAGTATGATTCCACTAAATATAGATCCACTAAACATTTCAAGGAATGATCCTGATGTGACTGATTTGGAATATCTAGATTGTTAAATACAATTATAGTAGATAATTTAAAATAATAGCGCTAAGTGTATTAAATATTTTTTAAGGAATTTCTACATCACGAATAGATTGTAAATGGTATGGTGTAGCAATTAATTTATTTTTTCATATCCATTTGTTTCAGATTATTATTAAGTTTTCAAAATATATAATTTATACATTAATTTTGTAGAAAAATTACAAGCGTCTCTTCACTACTTTGTAGATAAGGTGGAAATAAATTATTATAATTTTAATTCTTATTATATTAATTATCATAATTGATTATCATTATCGTTTTCATTATCATTATTATTAAATCTGTAATGCCACATGTACTTGCAGTTTTTTGATCTCCTACATGCAGTTAAGTTAGTTTTAATCTCTATTTTAGACTGATGCATTGAATGTGAAACTTCTTCAAAGAGAAATCCAATCTTATTTGGATGGCTCCAACCACAAGAGGTAGGATAGCATTCAGAGCCCTTGTGGTTAGTTTTTCAAGTGGGTACTATAAACAATCTAAAAGTTTACCTGTGATATTCTTTCTTACTGCTATATTATTAACAGCCATGCATATGTAGAGCTCTGCATAATATTTTTATTTCCTGTTTTTGTTTCAGTTACTTGTTTCCTCTGATAAATTTGGAGGGGCCTCAGCTAGAATTCTCTAGGTTGGTTTCATGGATGAAGTTTGAAACAAGGCAAGACTATGAAAAGTATTTCTCAAGACTGGAGGCATTTCCAACTCAGGTACTTGGATTGTGGTAACCATATTTTAATGTGTATTATTTTATTACTAGTAATAATCATGGATTAGCGGAGTGCGTTCGAGACAATTTTCGTCGTCTTTACACGACTGACCTCCAAAGACGCGAACACAAGCACGTCGAAGAACACGGACAACTTGGTTGTTTATGCGCATCCTTACTGAGCACGTAATTCATGTCGCAATAATTAAGCGCGTGCTGATGGTCGCTGTTGCGTTCACTTCACTTGCAGCTTTTAAATGGCCGGTAACCCCCAATTTTATTACATTTCTGACATGGGTAACTCATAATCTCACAGCGGTGAAAGTTTTACAAAAAAAGTCAATGTGGGAAGATTTTCGCGCGGACGTACTAAACTTCAAAGCGACACACGAAATGACTCACTCGATTTCCACTTTTTTCGAGTTTGATGGCTGACTTAAACTCTACTGCCCTGGATGATATGGTTCCCATGACATTTTCGGTATTATTTTAACTTCTGGTACACGTTCCACCCATTAATTTTGTTTACACAAAAAATGCATGAGATTGAGGCCCTCTGCATGAGGTCGAGGTCACTTGTAGCAGTCCAAAAAGTCTCAAACGGTTATGGCATCAGGCGATCGATACCTGTGGGACTGAACCATAGAACCCGCGGGACTGACGTTGGACAAACGACGCGATTAGTATGCGTTCTCCTTCGTCGAACGCAATAATTGAATTTATGTTTTACTTTGAGTATTACCTGCATGTACAGTGTGTACATATATCCAGGTGTGGTTTGATAAGTTGGAGTGTAGGTTTTCACGGATGCCTATTAACTTTTCCACTGTTTGCCTATAACAGGCCTCTGAATTTATTGCTCTGCTTGAAGAAGGAGTAAGAACAAATTATGTGCCTCCTCATCTAACTGTGGTGAGTTTAAAATTAAACATACTTTAGTTCATGAAACTTTTACTTCCTGGCAGTCTAAGATATACAAAGTCATGTAATTTAAGGGCAAAGGAACCAGCCATTTGGCTTTCCTATCCCAGGTAAAAATTAGAGCAGAAAAATTCGTTCCATTAGATAAAGGGGAAGCGAGGACTTCATTCAGCTGGAGTGTTGACTTCTTTGAATTACATGTAGGGGTTTTTATAAGGGAAACAGTGGCAGATCTAGGGGAGGGGCCCGTAGGGGTCTGGATCCGCCACTGGGAAAGGAGGGCTGCTTGCAGGTTAAATTAAATATAATTATATTATATTGAAAATAAATTTAAGAGTAAAAAATTATAAAATAATGATTGTATTAGCTCACTAGACCAAACAATAGGAAGACATTGTATAGTTGCTGTGATTTCATTGTGAAAATGTTGTGCTAGATCTCTCTGGTACTGGTAACTATTCCTTATCGCATGTACATATAATAATGGAATTTATTAAAAACTTACTTACCTTATTATAGGAAATTAACGATACATGTTATTAACGCGAATTTCAAAAATTCGCGTTAATTTTATTGATGTTAACTTTTTTACTATATAAGGACTTAACCAGAACTTTTCTTAAATTTGCATTAATTTTATTATGCGTATATTTTGTTCGCGTTGTTTAAATGCTTCATTATATTCCTATAATAAGGTAGTTCCTTGCACCCAAGTGGTGGATAGAGCCAGTTATTAAAAAACAAGCCATGGTATATTGCAATTCCTGAGTTTGATTATTTAAAAGCAATTGTATATTCATGAACTCATATACAATTGACCACAAAAATTAATATCGGTAGCCGATATGCCTAAACGTGAACAGCTAGGGAGCTCAAATACTGCAATTCTTCGGGCATTTTAATAAAAAAATCATTCCACTCGCGCTTGTTAGATATGAGATAATTATAGCCAATTCGGCGCTGCATACCTTGGTGGCTATCTACCATCTCATATCCAACGCGCGTGCATGAAATAATAATTATTGTTAAGTAATTAAATACAGTTTGTAGCAAAATAACATCAACATTTCATGTTTCTGAGAACATCAATGTGTCAAAACTTACCAGTATTTCTTTATATGTGACCTATAAATTCACCAGACAAAGCACTCACTTACATGTACTGTACCTACTGGCTTGTTTATACAATATTTTTTTTTTCAGTCACATGTTCCAGAGCAAATCAAGAAAGTGTTAGATGCCAAGTTTACAGATAATAACCATCTTTTCACACCACTGAAAAAGTTTCCAGAATCATTTTCAGAAGATGAGAGGTAGTCATTTATTTGTAGTGCTTATGTATATAATGCTTACGAGTACATTTATCATCTTGCCCAGGGGGCAAGATGTTAAAAGTAAAATGTGTCAGGGCTGATCACTGGGAATTTAAAAAATAACTCCTAAAAGGTTAATGACATACGCTCGAAAATCTTCAAACACTATTTTTTTTTTCTTAAAGTTTTTCCACTGAGATCATGAGTTACTCATTATGTCAAAAATGTAAAAAGAATGGGGGTCATCAAATTTGTAACGGATATACCTGTCCATAAGATGCCCAAAAGACCACAGAAAGGTCGGGCTTCATTATTGAACATGGCTGCAGTGTCTGTTTGTTATTACATTCAAATAAATCCCTGAAATGCAATTTTCTCTGCCAATCAAACTGATTTTACAGTAATGTTCCTTAAAGTAAATCTTATCATTTAATGATCACATTTGAATTCACGTAACAGCCTCGGACAAAAAATTGAAAAGTTGACTATCAAAAAAGCGAAGTTAAATTATGCCCTCAGCCCAACTGTCGATGCATGGCATAGAGTGACATTGCGACATGCATGATTAAAGGATGCACCTTAACAATAAGCGCCAATGTTCTTCAGTTAATAAATAGTTATTTTTTTAGAGTCATTTTTTGGGCGTGTCACTTGAATTTTTTCAATTTGCTTTTCAATTTTACTACTTATCACAAAGAAATTGCCTAAACAGATAATTGTTAGTTGTCGTCATGATTTTCCTTGAATAATACCCTGAAGTTAACTTAATAAACACTGTAAAAATCAATACTGTCTTGATTCACAGGGCATCATTCAAAGAACGTGGTGTTAAACTAATAGAAGAAAAAGTAAAACCAGCTTTTAAAAAGATCCATGACTATTATCTCAATGTAAGTAAAAATCAAAACAAAGTAAAACAAAATAGTCTTCTCAAGATATTCTGACAATCACTCAATCTTATTATCTGATCAATAATATTGGTAGCCTGCGTTGCAGACGAACAAAACCCTGATTATATATAACCGGGGTTTTGTTCGTCTGCAACGCAGGCTGTAATATTGGTGGCCTGGTATTTCCGGCAAATCAGTATTCAACCTGGTTAGTTTGTTAAGGAGGCTCAATGTGTTTTTTTTAGTCCTAGGGTGGTCGTTTTGAAAATGAAAACTATTTACAGTAGACAGCCAACGTTCGATTTTTGCCAAAATACACCATAATCATCATATGATCAAATATGACCAAAGTTTAATTTTTACGGGTCACTTAGTCACAAAGGTTACCATAGCAACGATTGTCGTTTTCTTTTGTTTTCAAACAAGTTTGATTTTCTCGAAATCTAGATTGACAATTGGTATTTATTTTTTGACATGTTAAAGTGCAGTGGATTGACTACCTGTAGACAAAATTTTAGAAAAATCTGTAAGAGCGTTTTAGAGTTAATCAAGAACGAAGTTTTTTGTAACTTCTTGTAGTTTCCCTAGGGCTAAAAAAACTACATCGAGCCTCCTTAAGATTATTAATGTTGTTTTGTTTTTATCTTTTGTAGAAGTACCTTCCACAAACAAGGGATTCCATTTCTTGTACACATTTTCCAAATGGAACTGAATTTTATCATCAGGTGAGGAGGGGAATGAAAGATTTAAGATATTAAATGAAATGATCATTGTAAAAGTACATGCCCTCCTATTGAGCACTTTGAAAAATCAGATGCTTTCCTGAACTTCATGAATTCGCTGCTTGAGTCATTTGTGCTAACACTGAAGGTCGCAAAACTTCAGAGTTTATTGCCCTTCTTTAAGCTGACTGTAGATTTAATTTGTAGTAATCTTGAACTAACCACAGTAAAGTTTCAATAGTTTTTATTTTATTTTAAATAGCATTTTTTTATACCTTGCATGTGATTACTTTCCACTTCCTCCCATAGGCTTTAAAGTTTCATGTTGCATGTGATATGACAGCACAAGAAGTTCACGACCTTGGACAAAAAGAAGTCAAAAGAATAAGGTCTAGAATGGATCAGGTTAGTAAGATAAACGCACGTGAGGCTCGATCAAGGTTTCAAAATTTTGAAGCTTGTTTTCCTTGAACCACATGTAGCTTGAACTCGCTACGTGAAATATTCATGAAATGTACGCGAACATAACTCTTGGCGGTAGTGTGTCACAAAGAGGCAATAGATTATAAGGGTTTGTATGGGAACTCAACGATATTGTTTCAAAAGGTATAAAATTTATATAAAATGTGCCGTAAAAAAAAATTGACTTGCGACCAGAAAGCACTAACTTGCAGAAAACGCTTTAGAACGACCCGAGACGATAAGTCGATTTTATTAACAGAACATTAATTTTTTTATGAATATTTCATGTAGTGAGCTTGGCTGCCTGTGCTCAGTTGAACTTGATAATACGGCTTTTACACAGACTGACAGCTAAAAGTCATGATTTGGTGGAGTGAAAATGCAGAGAAATTAAACAAAACGAAAGCAAAACTAATCAGGTGAAATATCTCTACCTACAATGACTGTCACAGTGGCGTATTTTCTTTGAACCCAGTAAAATATCGTTACAACTGAGACAGTTAATCTCCAGAAATATTGGCTTTACTTTTGTACAATACTGCGTTAACGAAGTAAACCAGTCGATAATTGTTGTTATTTTTTATATATATATTTTTTATGTTATTTTATTGATAAACACCCATATACAGGTACATTACATTAACAATGCAATAAACCAAACAGTTACAATTTGACGGATGTAAATTAAAGGTTATACACTTAAGGTATGATAGAAGAATAATAGCAGTAAATGGCGATATAAAAGTGACCTGAGAAGGAGTATGGATACGTAATCTTAGCTTTCTTTTCTTTAATCTTAGTTTTCTTACAAAATCTGTGATGAGAAGAGAATTATTATGCAACTTATTTGTATAAATAAAATAACGGGCATATAGCAAGGTGAAATTAATTTTTTTCATTAGCTTCTTATTAGCAAGATTGGAAGAATTAACCCCAATTAAATATTCTTGGTCTGATGGTATAAAGGTAGACTGATTACAGTCATTAAACCAAATTGCTCCACTTTTGACAAAAAGTCTTTAGTAAAATGACAATCTGAAAAGGTGTGTTCTATCGAATCTTGTTCTCCACAATATAAACACTCACTGTCGTCTTTAATACGGAATTTGCAAAGTTCTTTTTTAGTTACAACAACTCGATGCAGAAAGTTGAATTGGACTTCCCTCAGATTGTTTTCTTTGAAACCTGTTGAACTGATCTGAAAATTCTATCCCATTGTTCTGTATTTATTGGCAAGGATTTGCTCCATTTCGTCGGTCCGGTATGTGAACAATTATGAGCTTTCGTATTTAATAACCTGTAAAAATCCTTTATTTTGGCTGTTTCAAGATTAACCTTAGTTGAATCATCAAGTTCGATAATTGAGTGGTTTTCCAAGAAGATATTCTTAGGAAAAGATTGTAAATAATTGGTCCTTGTCCTAAACAACAAACTGCCCGGGATTGCACTTGTAACTTGATAGTAATTTAAAAAGTTATTTTTACAGTTGTATTTCGTTTTAAATGCTTTACATGAGAGCAGCTGGCCTTGTTCATCTAACAGGTCACTGATGGAGATAATCCCTTTAGAGAACTATTCTTTGATGAAAAAGGGTTTGCCGTCTATTAGTATTTCTCGGTTGTTAAATAAAGCCATTTGCCCCAGATCATAATTATAAAGAGTTTTGAGCTCATCGAAGAAAAATAGCATGTCCTTATAGAAAGTTGGTAATTTTGAATTTAAAAAAGACACATCATAATTACATCGTAATAGAAAGTTCAGTCCGCCTAGCTTTTTCAAGAAAAAGTCGGGTACAGATTTCCAGTTCAAAAGACGTGGAATCCATGCCAACCGCATTGCCTTTATCATTAAATCGAGATCGGGCATGCGAATTCCACCTTTATCATACTCTTGATATAAGCTTTCTCTTTTAATTTTATCTCTTTTTTGTTCCAAACTTCAGTTTCCTTTTAACAGTTTGGGCGTATCC
This sequence comes from Oculina patagonica, assembly GCF_052425735.1. Taxonomy (NCBI): domain Eukaryota; kingdom Metazoa; phylum Cnidaria; class Anthozoa; order Scleractinia; family Oculinidae; genus Oculina; species Oculina patagonica. Next base: position 26,684,921 of record NC_135758.1, on the reverse strand, counting down.
TTGGGCACACTGGTGTTCGATGCCGAGTATAAAATTTGCGACAATCCAAGACATTTTATAATCAAAACTTTCCCAAATAAAGTAAGACTTCTTGAACTCCACATACTAAATGAGTCTGAAGTTTTTGAACTTTTAAGTTGAAATTGTAGAAACCGTTAGTCTTTTCGCCATAAGAAAAGTATATTCCCAGGATTTTGACTGGATCTTGAGGCCATGACAGCTGTAACGGCGTCGTTCTTTTGTTGCGACAGTGTTTTGGTCTTTTTGACATTGAGATTTAAACCGGAAATAGAGCCGAATTCATTAACTAAACAAAGGGCTTTCTCAACAGAAGTTATATCTGCGCAAAAGAGATTGGTATTATCTGCAAATTGGTTCACTTTAACTTCGTTGCCGTAAATATTTATTCCTTTAACAAGCTTATTTTGGCGAATTTTACTAGATAAAATTTCTGCCCTTAAAATAAAAAGATATGGTGATAGGGGACAGCCTTGTCTTACTCCCCTTGTTGGCTTGAACCAATTAGTCGCAAACCCGTTATTTAGAACTGCATTTTTAACATTAGTGTAAAAGACATTCAACCACCGCTTTACACTTTCACCAAAATTAAAGAGACTTGACACGCTTTTAATGAACGGCCATTCCAATGTGTCAAATCCTTTTTTAAAGTCGACAGATACCAGGACACCCGTTAATTCTTCCGTTTTAGTGTATTCCATAACATCACTAATGAGTCTCAATTTTTCACCTATATATCGCCCCTTCGTGAAGCCTGTTTGATCTGGGTGTATCAGTTTTGGAAGAATTGTCTCAATTCGTCTAGCTAGAGCTTTAGATGCAATTTTGTAATTTAGTATTTAACAGAGTAATTGGTCTCCAGTTCTGAAGTTCGACTAGATCGTAATCATCCTTGGGAATTTAAGTGATTACTCCACGGCGTTGTGAAATAGACAGTTCCCCAACTTCAAAAGCTGCGTTTAACTGTCCAACTGTTGTTATTGAAATTAGCCTTAAAAATTTACTATTAAAGCGGTCAGCAGTGTATCTGGTTGTTATTCTCGCCATTCACAATAACTGTTCAGAGAAATTAATTGAAACTGATCTCTCAATACGATATCGTGAATCAGCTTGGAGTTTACCATTCCAATCTAAAATGTCTCCTTCACGGAGGAAGGAGTTTGCGATGACAGACCCTGTTTGGCCAAGTGTGATAGAATTGATAACCATTCTGAATCGCCAGTGAAAGTTGTTTAATATGTAACGTTCTTTTTTTCTTTGTTAATTCTTTCACAGTACCTCTTACTAGGAACGTAAGACCTACATCTTTGTACTACGTATTTGTTTTTTTCTGTTGCTAAAGATTATCAAAGAGGTGGGCTTCGAGGGCAATTTTAAAGAATTCCTTGATATGCTGAGAACTGAGAAGCGGTTCTATTATGACACAAAGGTAAGTCTGCTTGCTAATAGGAAACAAAAAAAAAAAAACACTTCAACCCAAGTAAAACCGCTCTTAGCTAAGATTCGCATGTACTAGAATAATGGAACCACTCTTGTCGATGCTACGGGTTGGTTTCCTGCAGACTTCGAGTAAGGTTTGCAAGAATGGCATTATAAGATTACGACACGCTTGTTCTTTCTGGTAAATATACTGTCAGGAAACAAGAAATAATAATAAAAATTAAGTCGGAAATTTTTACGAGTTTTTTGTATTTCTTTTTAGGAAGAGCTGCTGAATGGCTATAAAGATTTGTGCGAGAAGATTATTAAGCCGAAGCTGAAGGATTATTTTAAAGAAATGCCCAAGACACCATTCGAGTATGTGATGGACTTGTTTGTTTGCTTGAGTACATACAAAAAGTGCGTGATGGATTTCAAAAGTTTGGTTTCATTATGGGGGGGGGGGCCCCGCCAAAATTTATTTGCAGGATTGTGGAGACACCAGCCGATGCAGCCCCAGTGGCCCCAGCAGCTTACTATCTAGGACCATCTGACGATGGTACAAGACCAGGGGTGTTTATGGTAAACACCTACAAACATAATACCAGGTACTACTATGTACGTAAGCCTTTTATTCACAACCCCAGGATCTATAAATTATTCTCCTTGTGAAATAAATGAATTTGTGTCCAGCAGTAGTATTGCTGCACTCGCATTTATCACATATATTCCATTGCTACTGCTGGACACACATTCATATATTTCACATATACTTGGGCCGAGCATCATGTCCACATAAAGGGCTAACCCAGATACAACCGCTCTCATGTGGCTTTGATAGCTCAGTGGTAGAGCATTGCACCGGTAACGCAAAGGTCGTGGGTTCGATTCCCTCTCATAGGCTGAAAAAAAAATTTCAGGTTTTTTTTTTTTTGTAGTGTGGCCGCACTCGCATTTATCACATATATTCTCCTTGCCTTTTTTTGTTCATGTGGTATATTTGTTCAAGGGAAAGTGAAGGCTTTTCCGCCTTGCTTTCTTACTAACACCGTTACGTTTTGTTTTCCTTTCTTTCTTTTAAAAAAGAATTGGGTTGCATGCATAATATTAAACAATCTAACAGTTAGCGTTACTGAACGAATTACTGCAGGCAACGTAACTGTTAAAAATCTTCTCGTACTCCAATTATAGAAGTTAACGTTTAAAGTACTGTATTAATTTCCTTGTTTACGTTGATGTACATATACTGCAAATTTTGGGCGGACTGTTATATATTTTGCTCATCAACATAACTGTCAAATCTCTCCTCGCAAATCCAATTTTGAAATGTTAGGTTGGAATATGTTACATGTAGGTAGCTTACTTTGATGTTCGATATTTTCATAAATATTCGGATTTGTATTTTGTTTCTTTAGACCGAAGTATGAGATGGTATCTCTTGCCCTTCACGAGGCTGTACCAGGGCACCACTTGCAAGTAAGTCGTAAAATATAACGAGGATCATCTTCTCTAGGTTTGTGAGGTGCATAACTATCTTCTTAAAATAATTCAAAAAAAATTGAACGCGTGTTTCAACGTTGATGATTTTAGACTACTATTATTCCCCCATTTGTCAAGTGGACAAGCATGCGAGCCGTGTAGAAATCATCTCACATGGCCACGTTGCGTCTCAAAATTTTAGGCGCCTCTAAAATGCTTACGAAAATATGGTAGTGTTGGTCCCTGCCTTTTAGAAGTCGTCAAATAATAACTCCTCTACAGAAGAACCGAGTGCTAAAACGAACTCGCAATCACCCCGTCCCCAAAATAACTTTGGCCCCCCCAAAGATCTCTGGCCAGATTAAACCAGTGCGTACAGTAAACAACAAGACCAATTTACGTCGAGATGCCTTGGATGAACGAATTGAGTACGTGCGAATTTGAGCTTGATGAGAGTGTTTGCAACTCTTCGTAAAACAACCAAACAAAAACAAAACGTAAAATACAACGTTTTGTTTCAGACTGCGTTTGCAATGGAGCAGGAAGAGCAACCTTCCTTTAGGCGCTATGTGGAGGACAGGAGGTACTATGAAGTACCAGCTCGGTTTGCTTTGCACACCGCTTACATGGAGGTATGTATCTAGAACTGTTCAGTCGAATAATCATTTTTTCGCGTTTGCTTTTGCTTTGTCCGAGTTGAATATTTCTCAGTAATGTTGTGCAATTAAGATATGGGCATCTAAAGGGTTTGATGATTTTTTAGATAGCAATTAGCTAGTGAAAAGTCTGTTAATGCGCAAGTTACGTCTTCGTGTGGGTTTTGGTAGTTTTGTAATTCTACATTGCTGAACACTAACTTTCTTTGATCTGCAACCCCCATACCCTTCTTTCGCCCATTTTCCTTTCCACCAAAGGCAATTCACCCTATCAGTCCCAATAAACAACGATATTTTTGCTTGTCATTCAAGTAAAATCGTGGTTTTTGTCTCCTAGGGCTGGGGCCTGTACTGTGAGTATCTTGGCGAGGAGATGGGCTTATACAAAGATCCCTATGATTTGTAAGTGCATTGTCTGACTGTGTACACTGCGACAGGACAACGATTGCCGTGTTATACTTAGGTGTTATTACAGGCCGTGCGTACTTTTGTTAGTAACTATATGAGGCCTACATTGCCAGGTATCTGCCGCCAGTTGATGTCCGAGTTTTGATCCTTTAGTTAGTCTCTCTTGAAAGTGGCGTATTTTTTGAATAAGCGTTACTTGATTTGAAACAAAATTTATATATAAATTTCAGGCCCTATTGCCGGGTAAAAGGAATTGCATATAGTTTAATAATTTCCAGTAAACAATCAGTTTTACCCACTGCACCCTAAATAACTAAAAGAATAAATAATAATAAATAAATATTTTTATAGCGCCTATCTAGGTCTGCTCTAGGCGCTTCTCATTTGCTGCCTTAAAATGATAAACACTCCTCGAGAATGACTATTCTTTTTTTTTTTAGGTTTGGTCGGTTGTCAACTGAAATTCTGCGAGCGTGCAGATTAGTGGTCGATACAGGGATGCATGCTTTTGGGTAAGAAAAACAAAACAATTAAAACAAACAAACACTGTTTCTCGAGGTTGTGCGTCAAATGTCGCCTAGTAGTCGTTGGTGTGACTCTAATATTCAAATTTCTCGCTTTTCAGATGGAGTAGACAGCAGGCAGTAGACTTCATGGCAGAGAACACTGCAATGTCTCTGCATAACGTGAATACAGAAATCGATCGATACATTGTCTGGCCAGGGCAGGTTGGTATTTGTCTGTTTTTTTTTTTTTTTGTCTTACAATTTGTAACAGACATTCTAAGTTAGTTTATGGTTACAGTTTATCTGTAGGAAGTAGGAGACCTTGAAACACCCCATGCTTTTCCTTCAATGTAATAGGCTATCCCCATAATGTATTAAACATTTTCGAAACTGAGCCTGGAGTGTGAGAGATGAGGAAAGAAGGGGTGCCATCGTCTAATATGGTATTTAAAGACCTCTCCCCCGTCGTATTATTGGGCACAAACAGAAACCCATGAGGGTTGAAACGTGTAACTTCCTATGACTCGCATTGTACAAAGCGTTTGCACATTCGTTTGCACTAAGTACCATATTTGGAAAATCACAAATTACTATATTTGGATTAAATTCACAGCGCGCGCTAGCTCGCGCTCGATGGCGTAATCTTGTTTTTAAACAAGCTAGGTTGAAGAAAGTTAAATTTGGTTAAATTCTCCTGTTTCATCTTCTTGAAGTAGTCTGGAGAACTTCGCCTCGATACACTTAATGCATTTCTTTAGTTTCTGTAGAAATTTACGGCGTTTAGGTCGAAATTCAAGCAACTTACCGCAAAACCAAAAATTATATGTTGCGTGTGCCATTACGTGTATAAAGCATTCGCGTACAAATTCTTCGTGCTTCCAAATATGGTACTTAGCAAAATGAATATTCAAACGCTGTGCGCGCGCGTTACACGTTTCAACCCTTATGGGTTTCTGGCACAAATTATTGAAGACTCCAGCTATCCAAAGCTCTTAATGTAGACAAGTCAGTCAGGTAATCAGTTGCCTCCCTTTTCGCATTTCTCCGATAACCTACATCTCCTGCTGACACATAGCTGTCTTTTTTTCCCACAGGCTTGTGCTTACAAAGTGGGTGAAATCAAGATCAAGGAACTGAGAAAGAAAGCGGAACAGAAACTGGGTAAGAACACCTTCGATTTACAAAAAGATGGAAATAAAAATAATATGCAAGGTAACGCGAAAATGTTTTAAGTAATCAGAAATTAAAAACATCAACAACAACAACAGCCATCAGAGGAATTCAGCAAATAATCCAAAGTGACGAGTTATTTTGTTCATACTAGATCAGCTAGGAGCTTTACACTTAAATTCAAGAACAATAACACTTTGCCAAGCAAACACAAGACAAACGAAAATGGTTTGATTTCATCTTTTTTAAAGTGTAGGGTTCAACGTTTGCGTTATACTTCGAGTGCTTGATCATGTACATATTATGTCTTTCAGGGGATAGGTTTGACATTAAAGATTATCACCATGTTTTTCTCTCGGCTGGGCCAATGGGCTTGGATACGCTAGAAGAAGCCGTGGACGAGTTCATCGCCAGCACACTCACCCAGTGAAGATAGATAATACTGACGCGCCGCAAACGCTGTTCCAGTGATATTATTCGCCATTTGATCCCCCTGATTGTCGGGGTGAAATTGAAATACCTTGGCAATCATTCCCCCTAATTGTCAGTAGATCCCCCTGCTTATCGAACCGAAATTCAGTGAATCGTCTTCTTGAATGAGCCTTCTTGTTAGCAATTGATCCCCCCTGATTTTTAATTGACCCCGCCTGGTTTTCGAGCCTAGATGTAGTGAATCCTGTTCTCAATTGCTCCTCCCCTGGTTATCAGTTGCTCGCCTGGGTATCAGTTGATCTTTCTAGTTACTAAGCGTCCCCTTGATCATCACATGATTCTTCTGGTGTTGAACTGACCTAAATTTAGTGAATCCTTTTCTTTATTGATCGTCCTGGTTATTCCTCCTTGTTATGAAGCCTAAATGAAGTCCATGACAATTATCTGTTTATCAATTGAAAACCCTTAGTTTACAACTGATGCCCCGCTTGTCGCACCTAAATGCAGTGAATTGTCTTCACAATTGATTCCCCTCATTGTTAAGGCTATATTGAAAACCCTTCATAATTGATCTCTTGTTATCAATATCTAATAGCTTTGATAATTGAAACCCCTTTGCAATTAATACACCCCATTCACCACTGATCCCCCTGGTCCTAAAATAATCCAAATTAATATATTAATAAGACGAAACGGAAGATCCGGCCAAAAAAGTTAATATATAGTTTGTAAACGGCAAAAAAAAGTACGTTTAAAAATATTTTCTTTTTGTGTCATTCCAGTTTGCTGTTTTGTTTCGGTCTTCTTTTTTACAATGAACTGTTTTTTCTTGGTCAACGTACAAAAGATATCAAACAGGTAGGGCAACAGTGGAAACAAAGCAAATTAGTTCCCACACGCAAAAAAGCAAAGCTATTAATCAAAAAAGTAAATAATTTAATAGGTATTTTTGTAAGGTAGCTTTAGTATAGAGCTTTCGAGATTTTATTGAAGCAAACCCGAAACAGCGAGTTCATTTTTCATGGTGTCAAGAGAGTATAATAGGTACGACAATAATTAGGTATATCACTTCTAGTAGCATCCTCGGAGACCCAGGGGCAGTTAGTGGGGCGAAACGAAGGAATATATCGGGCAGAAATCGTAGCGACGAAAGTTTTTAAGAACGGCACTAGTAGAGGCCGTGGAAAATTTAAACGAATTAGAATAATTTATAATGCAAACTTTCGCGATTGTACGAATTAAAAAAAAAACAACAACAACAGATTTTTTATAATTAAAACAAGATAAATAAACTTGATCTCTGGTACGTGCAACCTATCTGTCTCCGAGCCATGAGACCCATACAGCCGGAGCTTATCCCGGTTTCCGTAGCATTAAGCGACTAGGAGTATTGCTACTCCCCCTGGATGGGATGCGAGTCCATTGCAGGGTTACCCCCCAGCAGTAAATTCGCCGGTACCCATTTATACACCTGGGTGGAGAGAGGCACTGTGAGAGTTAAGTGTCTTGCCCAAGAACACAACGCAGCGCCCCGGCCAGGCCTCGAACCCGGGCCGTTCGACTCGGAGCCGAGCGCGCTAACCATTAGGCCACCGCGCCTCCCACACCGTGCAACCTATCACTTTAACTTTAATTGTGCAAATGCTCTTTTAATTATTTTTTATTAAACAAGTGCAACAACGACCAGGAACAGTGGGGTACATACTCTAAAATGGAATATGGGGAAGTGAACGAATGAGAGAATACCCTGCAGTAAGGGAAGCCTTTTGTGATCAGCAAAAAAATCATTCGTCTGAGGAGGAGATCTCATCTTGCGCGCAACAGCACACGGCAATGCGAGATTTTAAGAAAGTAAATGATTTTCTTTTTATGGTTAAACCTGGGGAGAATATCCACGCCCTCACCAGGAGAATACAGATAGGGAAACATTTGATCTTGAAAGGATTTTAAGTCGTGTTAACACAATGTATGGGTCCATGAATGCACGCACTGCCCACTTTGTGTTTTCTGCAGAATAATTTGGTTTACCCCGTCCCCCAAACATGCTAAGGAAATCATAAACGCCAGCTTAAAACGTTCAAAATTGATATGAAATAATAAATTGAACCTAAAAATGACTACAGAAATGTTATTTGAAACATGTACAGAAGCGTGTTAGGGAGATAAGAGGGAAGAAAGGACCTACGGTTAAAACTATTTTGTTAGTCTATCAGACACTCCAACTTTGGTACAATTGGTGCTACTATTTTGCCAGATGAATAAAAATTGAGAGCTGAACCTGTCTGTTGCATCGAGAGATTAACATAAAAAAAAAATAAAAAAAATGAGGAGAACGTTTCAGGAAATGACTTCATAATTATACAACACAATAACTACCAGTCCACTTGTAGCAGGGGCTTTTTCGGGGATTTAGCTCTATGGCTGAGCGGGAAGTGGCCTGCCACCTTCCGGGATCTTTTATATCAGGTGGACTAAAACATCATCAAGGAACATGGTGTTTAATGGAGATTTTGACTCACTCGCTTACAAGCGGAACTCAAAGTTATTACAGAGAGGACAATTGTCATAAATGAGTTGTAGCCAATAGCGTTTCGACAACTCAGTTTGACTTACGTAAGCTATACAAATATAGAAAATTCTGAGGATATTACTTTTCACGCCCTTAAAACCTGAAGGTCCTTTCTTATTCGAAGGCTTTGTTCTAAGAGCAGGTGAAAAACACCTATACACTAGCTTTACGATAACAGAAGATCGGTTGTTTTAAAATCTACCTTCTTACTGAAAAACTTTCCACACTTTATTTTTACGTAACACACTTTATTTTTACCAATTTGACCACACGTTATTTATAAAAAAAACTGAGTTGTTGGTTGTTTTCTCTTCAGAAACAACACACTTGAAAACATTAACGTTATGTTAAAAATAGACATTGTCACTGGGGATTTTGTGCCTGTTCTCAACCTCAAATGAGATATGCTCTCAAGGTTTCACGACTATAGACAGCTATTCATCCACACATTGCTTAAGGGGATGTTAAGAGTACGTTGTAATGAAATGGAAAAACTTATGACGGTTCTTAGATTGCATAAAATCAAGTTGCAAAATATTTTTGAAAAATATCTAATTGAAGTCTGACTAACCCAAGGTAAAGTTATTTTTGGCCGTTCTTGTCCGGCTGGCCTTTCCATGACAATATTCACTCAATAATTAATTACAGTTAGCGAAGCTTGATTATTATTCATTCACTCAGTAGTACACTTTTTCAATGAATTTGGAAAAAATTAATAATAGTATGATCTTGAAGTTCCTAATAATTACCATGTTAGCTGAAGTCTGAGAAGCTTAAACCAAAAAGCCATTAAAGACAGCGCATCTCCCAAGCAAAAGGCACTGGGAACAAGTAGTACAGTAGTACAGCGCTCTTGTTAGTGAGAAATCAGTCTTGATAGCGCTTCGGTTAGCCCAAATATCGCGCCGGTTAGCTTGAATAGCTAGCGCTAGATCTGATTAGCTCGACACGAGCCAACGTCCTGGTGAAATGATTAATAATTATGGTCGTAAGATATGCCTATGGAGCGTTTGCTCTGGGTTCGACTTCATTTGTCTTCTTTCTATGGTCCTCTATTTTCCTTCTTTAACTTTGATAAAAATTAATCTAGGTGTGTGGGAGACGCGCTGTCTATTGCAACTACAGAAGCTATGAATTTCAAATATTATAGATGATAAATAGATAAACAATTTCTCCAAGTTTCGGGTCTGTGCGGTGCACGTGTACCGTTCGCGAGTTATTTTCCTAACCTTTCCACGCAAATTATAAAGCTTAGTATGGAGATGACATAACTTTGTCCTTCTGAGGGACACAAATATGGCCGCCGTGATGTCAGATAGAGAAACCATCTGGAACTCAATTCTGTTTACAACAGCGGCTATCCTTGGCTTAAGAGCTAGTACACTATCACATAAACACCACTTATTATATCTGAAATGTTCAATCTGCTCAAAATGGAAAGGAAAGGCCTTTTTTCAAACAAAACAGCTTTGTCACGGCACTCAGCTTGATGTCACATACGACGGAGAACTCAAATATTCAAAATGCTCTGTTTAAAAAACGAATGACACTATCAATCTGGAAATTTGCAAAAATATATATTTTTAGTTTATCTTTCGCCTAATGACAACGAAAATTTAGCAGGCGTAGTGAATTTTGATTTCAGAATTTTATGACGTAACATGAAAACCAAGAATAATGGCATCAAGATTGCTCGTCCCCGCCATCTTGAATTTCAAGCTGATGAGAGGGATTGTTAGTTTATTATTTTGGAAGTTATAAGCTCTTCTAACAGTGTTCATTTTTTGCGCTCCTGTTTTGGTCCATTCTTGTCCAGTCCTGTGCCTATCTTCTTACTAGTCGTTTGTGTCTGCTGATTGCGACTTGTTGTTTTCCATTTTCGGGATCGGTCAAAGTAGAGTCCATGACTAAAAGAAAGAATGTAGTCAGTGTACTACCAGTAAACATAACGTATTCTAGCAATGTTCTCACTATAGTTTCTCTTGTGTAACAAAATCTAATTCAAGGTCACTTGGTCTTATAGCAGGTAAGATTGGGAGAATAAGCTTTTTTATCGCCGATAATGGTCGTTGAAGAAACTACATACTCTGAAGTCTTCTGCCACGAGAGCAATAATTCCTTAGGATAATTCAATTTTCCTTGTCTCTACATTGTTGTTAACGCCATGACTTACCTTGGCCACGCTTGTTAAGTGGGTACAGAGGTTCAAGTTGGTTTAATACATCAGATTTAGGAAGTTTCTTGTAGGAGCAGCTAAACGGGAGCTCTATCGAACGCTTGTTTTCCACTTTAGAATCAGCCACCACTTTGTTATGGAAGGAAACTGACTCGTCGTATGTCCTGAAAACAGGATCAAAGGCAAATGTAATCACAGAAAGAAAAGTGATTTAATTTAGACTGGTAGTGGTATCAATCTGAATAAGAGTTAGTTTACTGAAATTTCCTATCATGAATCAAAACTACATTAACGTTACTGGATAGATATTTCTAACTACAGTTGGACCTCATTTCTAATACGGACATCAAAGGGACAGAGCAAAGTGTCCGTATTATAGAGGTCATTTCTATGACGTCACTTTTGACTTCATTGAGAGCTTTAAGTATTTTCGAAATGTTCTGCAACACAATGCTGCATGCACGCAGTTAGGGGCGGATCCAGGATTTTTCAAAGGGGGGTGGCTGTTTACCAATATTTTTGTTTAGTATACTATATTTTTCAAGTCCCAGTTGTTTTTATGGGGGAAGGGGGTTTCAGGCTTTAAAGGTAGTTTTTTGAAAGTGGAAGTGCAAATTAATTTGGGTCTGAGGCCCATATTTCATGGAGCCATAGGCTCCATCCCCCTAGGGGGGCATGCCCCCTCAGAAAATTTGAAAAGTTGAAGCCTCTTAGACGTGATTTCCGCGATTCTGAGCAGCTTTATACAGCTGTCAATGAAGTTATATAAACCACTGTTCTTCCTTGATAATTTCGCTAAATATCCTTTCCCCAACTTACCTTGAGTTATATTTCAGAGAAAAAGTCTAGTTCTCAATTATGAAATGAACAGTGATTGAAATTTAAAGTTGACAGGCCACGATTTTACAGGAAAAAACAGATATACGTTTTTTTTTGTTCACCCACGTTCGTGGAAGTTTTTAACTCTTGGCAAAGTGGCCTGGGGACAACTTTGGCGACATTGCTTGATTGTGAAATCGCTTCGATCCGAAAAAACGGCAGGAAAACTCACTAAAACAACTCTTGAAAGCTAAAAGGAATCTAAGTTTTTTCGTTCGTAAAACAGGCTGTCAAAAATCTCCTCAGTGTATTTTGGAAAATGGCCGTCCTTAACTTTGAACGGCCGCCTGACTATGAAAAGTGGATAGGCATTGTCCTTATTTTCTATTTTAACATGTTTATTTTCATTTTTCTGGTAGATCAAGGGGGGGGGGGGGGTGGCTAGCCACCCAAACCAAACCCCCCCCCCTGGATCCGCCCCTGGTTAAAAAATTAACATTAATAAAGATGAAAAAAGCATTAGGTTTTTTTTTTAATTTTGTAACGACAAACAGGAAATTGCATTACGAACACAAAATATCGTCGCCTGATCACCAGAATGTACGTATTAAAGAGGTTAAACTTCTAAAATTTTGTTTCCTGGGGCCGCGATTTAGTGTCCGTATTAGATTTATTGTCCGTTGTCCGTATTAGAGAGGGTCCGTATTATAGAGGTTTTTTCTAAAGAAAATATAAAAGAATTTTGTTGGGACATTGAAGATTGTCCGTAATAGAAAGGTGGCCGTATTAGAAAGGTGTCCGTACGGAGAGGTTCGACTATATTAACAACAAATCAGAAAAAAGTAGAGTGTTACTCCAGGCCAGTGTAACTCTAGAACAGTATTACTCTACTCACACACAGACTCTGAACGAAACACAAAATGAACAGCACAAAAAGGGGGAATACCCGATTCCCTCTATAGCGCGCGCCTGCAGGGAATCACGGTAGTTGTATTCATCAAACCCTGCGCGAGGCTCAGCAGCGTGCATCGTTGCTGAGTCTCGCGCAGGGTTTGATGAATACAACTATCGTGATTCCCTGCAGGCGCGCGCTATAGAGGGAATCGGGTATTGAGAGCTACTAGTTTTTCCTAATGTCGTTTAGAGGAGAGCTCCTCGCCTCGCCGACCACGTGACCAAAAGTTACGAGAGCGCTGTAAACAATAATAAAAATAATGCCGGATAATCTTTAGGTTAAGAATATTATTCATAAACGAGTTTTCATGATACCTGCGTGTTGTACCACATCTGTCCAGCTGCGTTGTTAGCATGACGTCATTATCGTCTATCTGAACCACTCCGCAGCGCGGGTCATCAAGGCGGAGAAGACTGGGATCAACAACTGCAGGCAGACTTCTTCGCTTAACGTGAACCCGTATTTCATTAGGTAAACAGAGGATGATAAAACCGTATTTGGGTAACGGTCCTGAAAAAGGAACAATGGTGTTGACTATAAAATGAGCAAAAACAAAAAAACGGAACGACGTTTCGGTGTCATCTTGGCACCATTATTAAGTAACGAATGTAAAGAAAAAGATGATTTATACTGAAAGCAAAAGTGAGAAAGAAAAAAAAAATTAAATTAAGACTGAAATTAAATTTACTTTTAGTACAAATTATCTTTTTCATTGATTATGGTACCAGGTCCGTTTTTCCGCTCATTTTTTTATAGTCAACTGTATTTCCACTGAAATTAAATCTCATTAAAATGGTGTTGGAGTCAATTCTCAAATAGTTCAATTCCTAACAGATAGTTTAAGATTCAGAAGATTATCCAAAGATCAAACTAGGTGTGATTTTATTACAATCTAATAAATGTTATGGATCGACAGGTTAATTTTGTAACCTGTATTTATTTTTTTTATTCGCCTTATGCTGATCTCAATAATTTGGTAGAGCTTTCCAAACGAAATTAAAAAAAAAATATATATTGTGTATTAAGCATTCGAAAAAGATTTGTTTGTTGATCAAGCAGTTTGTAATGCCTGCTTCTGTGGATCCATTTCTCTTAAGCCTCATTCCGGGGAACGAATAAACAAGGAATTGTAGTAAATAAAATAAGGGAGGAGAGAAAAGAAGATTAGCATTTGAAGTGTAGAATGTAAATTCAAGGCTCAAGTCTCGAGTAGCTACTTGTATTCATTGACCTTTTTTTTTCTCTAAAACGTTACCACTTTATTATTACAACAGAGATGTAGAAATGACGTTGAGCGAATCCGGATATGATGCCCAAAGCTTCTAAAACTGAAATGGGAAACTTACTTGTAGTAGGCCAAGTCGGTACCAGTGTTGTCGTTGGCCTTGCCGTAATTGGCCTTGCCGTAGTTGGCCTTGCCGTAGTTGGCCTTGCCGTCGTTGATGCTGTTGAAGGAAATAAAAATAAAAATATATGAGAGAAGTGAAAAAAATATAGTTATTCTAAGTGATATTCAATGTCCGGTTTACACGAGCGATTTTAATGTGACAAATATATTTGATCGTAGATGACACAAAAGTTATTTGTCGCAGTTCAAAGTTCAGTGTGCCATTAATAACCTAAGACAGCAGAGATACGCACAGAGATACGCGCGCACAGTGCCCAGTGGGAGGCTGGGAGATTATACATTGTTATGATGGATTTTTGGGATATTCTCTGGGAAAAGGTTCATTTCACATTCAAAACTACCCGACTGGCCGGCCAGTTATAAAGAAACGATCAAAGGGCCGGGCTATGTGGCTTAATGCCTGTTAATCGAATAAATGCACAAGTCCAGCATCTTACCATTTGTAATTAGGCCAACACCGCAATAACGTAGTTTGCACTTTGGAGCTCTTTGTAACTTGTACACATAAAAACTCCCGCAGTTTCTGACTGAGATTGTACTACGCCAACTGCAACATTTACCGCGCCAACTGTAACACACAGTTCTCGACACAACTCCTTCAGAGACTAACGGATGTACTCCGCGGAGCCATCCAGGAGCATGGGTGCCACAGCGATACGAAGGAACACACTGGTCTGGCATTCGGTCCCCCGCCATTCCCGTAAATCGGTACCAGGCTTTGGGCAGCCATCGGTCACAAGTGGGTTTGGCGCCTTGGATCTTTTTGTGCTCGTAGTTTTGTGAACGATCGCCAGTACTGAGTACACTGTAACTGGAACATTCTTTGCATAGGTCAGGTGAATATGAAAGAAAAATTAAATATCTTAGAACGAATTTCATTAATTTAATACTATCATGGTTTAGCTAGCAGTTATTGCAACGTTCCGTTACAGAAAATAAAAAACTTTCTTGCATGGCTTTTTTTTGAAAAAAAAAAAGCGTTTGTACACTAGTCGACCAGTGAAGTATGAAACCGGCAATTTCAGGAAATCTCCTCATGAAAAACCTGGAAGCTCACTAACAAGATATACACTTCATTAAATGACGCGATAACAACTGATCGGAAGGGCTTAGGTGTCCATATAGAGGAAATTCCAATTTCTCGAAATCTCGATTTCTCAAACCGGCTCCCGATAACTCGAACCGAAAGTCGTTCACCTTGGATTTGCCTCGCTTATTCAAACACTGCAACTTTACCCCCGATTTCTCAAACTCCCGGTTTCTCGAATCAGTTTCCACATGGAGCTTCGAGAAATCGGGGTTTCCACTGAACATGTTTGCAGGTAGACAATTAGGCTGAATATCACACGTGCGTAGAACGTTACTTACCGGGAGCGGGTGTAGGACTGGGACTAGCACTGGGTGTTGATGAATGTGGAGTAGTCGGCGTTGGCTCTGAAATTAAAATAAGTTATAAACAAGTTATAACAATTTATAAAATGGTCGAGAAATTGAGCGCGCTGTGATTGGTCAATTCGAATTCATTATACTTTCTCCTCGCGCATTATTGAGTTATATAAGCACTTGGGAATTTTTAAGAACACTCGAGAAGTGCAAGAAGCACTTCTCTCGTGTTCTTGAAAATTCCCGCGTGCTTATATAACTCAATAATGCACTCGGGCGCGTTTTTTTGTTTCTTTAATATTTCAATACACTCCATCCACTCCAACTCACTCAACAAGAACATTGAGAAGCTTGAGAAGCTTAAAATCGGGCGCTTTGCCTTGAAAGGCAGGGTTCAGTACAGCAGAAACCACGAAGCAGTTACTTAAGTAGCACTCAGTCCGACTGTGTTTGTGTAAGTCACAGGGCTTGCATGAGCTGTATTAGTGTGCATAATATAATATCTAGAACGTTGTCGAGATTGCATTATTACTTAATGACATGATGGTTTCAATTTATAAATGTATCTCACACAATACAAATAAACGATTGAAGTAGACGACTAGACAATGTAAAGTTTGACTTAGCAAAGTGCAGTGTATTGGTAATACTGTAAGGTGCGGTTTCACCTGACGGTCGTGTGCTTTTCGGTATTTTCCAGGCATTGCACTTTGATGGGACAGTACTACAACTGTTTACCGGGGAACTACTATTGTCAAGAAAATGATCACAACTTGTTGATGAATGATTGAACATTTGTTTCATACCATTACTGTAATAGCAATTGATGAAGGCTTTTAGTACTGAACCAAAGTATAAGGACTGGGAAATACTGAAACCCATTATCAGCCACCTTAAACGGAAATATCTTGTTGGTGTTTCAAGGAATACAAGGAAACTTCACTCATCCCATGTATCTATGTATTGCGGTATTTTGTAATTTTTTGAGTGATTTTTGGGGATGTTTGGCAGGTGATAGTTTTTTAAAAGAATTAGTAAAATTTAGACAACTAAGAAATATTGAAAATTTAATGTGAATTTAACATTGGAATTTGAAGTTAGAAATTGGCAGACGGACACCAAACAGTCCCGTGACATCCTGGAGTGTTTTTGCAAGGGGGTCAACTGTGTGATGATGTTTCCATTTTTTTCTTCAATCCCCACTGATAAAGAACTGTTGTTGGTGTTATGTTGGTGTTATCACATGTCAAGCCTTTAACAAGGTATGAAAGAACACAAGGATTTAAATTATTCTGGTGCTCAATTTTTGCGTAACTAAAATTAATGTTACTCAAATTCCTGATGGATTCTGTCTTAAACTGTTACGAGCTTAGTATTTCCAAATTATTGCATGTCAATGTAAGGCAAGACAAGACATGCCTTGGTTCTTATGTAATTCTCTTAAAAACACATAAGATATTGACTATAATTTTGTCTGTGCTATGGCAATTCACAGTGGGGTGGTCTTGATGTGTCTTTAACTTGTAGACTGGACTGGACTAGTAAAACGCGGACTTGTAAAACGCCTCTAGACACTTCGAATTCCTTGGCCACAATCATCTTACGGCTCTCTTCAATACATAATGTCTCAAAAAAACAGTAACCTCAGAAAGAAGTCAGAAGCAAATAAGGTCGAAAGACCGAATTTGAACATATAACGGCAAATGTTCTAATGTCACGAACGTAGGAGTCGTGTAGGCCCGTCACCTTTATTTACCACATACTGCCCCCAAATTAAAACAGTACCCTCAGAAAGAAGTCAGAAGCAAATAAGGTCGAAAGACCGAACTTAAACATTTAACGGCAAATATTCCAATGTCACGAACGTAGGAGTCGTGTAGGCCCGTCACCTTTATTTACGATTGACTGTTGATTTCTGGACGGGCCCCGTTCTACCTCGTGCGAGCAATACAAACGACTGCACTCAACAGACGTCAAGTAGTGGAAAGAAAGAAACATATGCACACAACTCATAGCATCAATCCCGTTGTTTTAGTAGGGGTTTGCAGAACGAACATGTGCTATACTGCAAAAACATCTCCACGCTAAAACAGACCATAGAGTGCTCAAAAAAGCTAGAAATATGCCGTCGAAGAAACACACAAGAGCTTCAAACACAAATTGTTTCGCTCGCTAAACCGTTTAGTTTCCGTTTAGTGTCCGCGTTCTACAAGTCCGTGCTTAACAAGCCCTCGTTTTACAAGTCCGCGTTTTACAAGTCCGCGTTTTACTAGTCCTCGTTTTACAAGTCCGCGTTTTACTAGTCCGCGTTTTACTAGTCCGCCTTTTACAAGTCCGCGTTTTACTAGTCCGCGTTATACTAGTCCGCGTTTTACAAGTCCGCGTTTTACTAGTCCGCGTTTTACTAGTCCAGTCCAGTCCTCGAAATACAGTATGCCAAAACTCCCCGCCCTCTAAAGATAAGTCCTTGACGGTTCTTGTCGTTTTTCGGTGCCTATTCATCTTCGGCATCTTTCTCATCCACCTCTCGTTCTGTCCTGTGTCTGTCATCACACGAAAGAAAAGCTGATTCTCAAAAAATCTGCCACAAAAGGAAATTGACAAAAACAATATGAAAACCATATATCGAAAGTTTCTTATTCTAAAATTTTATCATACGTCTTAATTCAGAGCTACAAAGAAGTTCCTCCTTTTGAGTTATTGATACTGTTCTTACAGTACCTCTTTCCACTAGCGAAATTTTACAAAATTCCTTCGCGGCGAAAAGGTAGCGCGAATCCAGAACAGACTCCAATCGAGAGTGGGTTAATTCTAGATTACTATTAATTAACTATTACTATTAACATTCATTTTTAAAATAGTTTCCCAAGCCGACTAAGCTAACTAAACGTCGAGTGTATCTTTCAGTAAACAAAACATGCCGTTATGACGCCGGAAATCCAGCTCACGCATACTATACCCCGTGACTCACGCAAACCTCCGACTTACGTGCTACTACAGTCATTCCTTTCTAAACATTTTTTTTTTGACCACCACCGTACCTTTCTACCCAAAAAACTCATGAAACCGCCCGGTTTTAACCTGTTTTAACCTTTCAAAAATTAGAGCGTTCGAAACTAAATAAGATCCGTAATCACAAACAACATACAGCCGTTTACCAGCACTCTTTAAAACTCCTGAAACCCTTCAAAATCAGGCAAAATAAATCTTTGAAATAACCTTTATCAATGTTTCTTATTTTTTATTCAGTTCTATAAAATGCCTTTCATACACTACTGTCAAACAAAAATTTCAATTTCCTCAAAGTTTCAAGACAAAAGAATAACAAATATTTCGTGCACAATGTAATTTGATTAAGCCAATATTATCACGTCTAAAAATACTTCAAGCAATTCAGTGAAAACCCGTTTTTTTTTTCGTATCAACGAAAACCACTTTCGAATAATCAATACATGAAAATAACAATAAGATCAAAAGGAAGAAAGGAACCTTTCTAATTATTTGAAGACTTTCAAAGCCGTGATATTATGCATCCAATCCGCGATAAAATTTAATTACAACAAAATCCAAGTTCTCATTTTGAATTCCATTTTTTTCAGTTGATACCTTTATCCAACTTGTGAAAAATTCCATTCAAGTTCCTATTAATACTGTACATTCCCAATGTTTTGCTCAGGTCTTAAGAAGCGTCTTACTAACCAAATCTAAAATAATTCCAAAACATGCTGTACAAACATTCTACTCTTTGTGACAAACGACTTGACGACCAATTGTTCGAAATGAAAATCGACACAGTTCTTCCTAAATAAAAAAAAAGTTTTACGGCGGAGTCAGGCTCAAAAAATATACCGCAAGATCACACCCCCATTCATAGTCAGAAACCAGCAAACCATCTAGTTTGCTAAAAAAAACACTGCGTGACATCAATGACGTTACCTTTTTCATTTACAAAAATAACTTTAACTTGTCAAAGTAAGTGCAATTTCACAATGGTGAATATATCGGCCCAGTTCTCGGCCGGGTCCAGTTCTCGGCCACTTTGTGTTTAACGCGTTTTTTCACACTCCAGTTGAATCAAAAAGAAAAGGTATTTCCTTCAAACGATAGACTGATTCATGTGCTTTAAGTATCTTGAGTTTGATCGTTCAATTCGATATAGAAAGCTCACACGTCGAGTTTACGCGGAGGTAGTTGTTTGTTTACGGCTCCAAATTCATGGATGTAGTTAAATTCGTATTTTATCCAAAAGCCCCCACCATACGAGCTAATTTTTGGCATGTGAAACGTAGAATAATTCAGCTTTCTGCTTTAGTTAACTTTTCGTTGAACCGTTGTATTTTTTGGTCTTAATTTACTTCGAAATTTTTTCTTGCGACGTTTGCGTATTTGCCAGTTCTCGGCCACCCTGCTCGCTATCACAGCTTAGCGCTTGGTTTTTAATATAATTTCATCTGCTGCTGCCAGAATGAAAGAAATAAATGTTTTAAAAATAAAGTTCAATCTTATCTCTAAGTTTTGAGCTGACTCTTGTCTTGTCTATTATTTCTACAAAACCTAAATATTTCAAGACCTTTTCACTGCAAAATAAACCATCTAAATGCACGGGTCACACAATGCGGTTTTGCCAGAACCTGCACATAGGCAACTAGGCGCGTTAAAATCCTTCTTTTCTAAAGTAAAACAAAGCATCATAAAAATAATTTGGGATCGATATAGTATCAATAGGTTTACAGAGTGATTTTATGACTGCGAAAATTAATTGAGCATTTTTTTACAGATAATTACGCACACGCTTTTTAGTGGCTGAGAACTGGGCCAAGGTGGCCGAGAACTGGGCCCACAAATGGAGCTTTTATTTTTATTATTGCTCGGGCAAATTAATTTTTGACCGGTCGATAGCTTTACACCAAAAAGCTGAATAATGTAGCTAGCTCTGGGAGAAATTTCAAGTTCCTGCGGTTCTTCTGAGGTAAGAAATACAAGTTTACGTCAAAAGTGGCCGAGAGCTGGGCCAAGGTGGCCGAGAACTGGGCCCACAAATGGAGTTTTTATTTTTATTATTGCTCGGGCAAATTAATTTTTGACCGGTCGATAGCTTTACACCAAAAAGCTGAATAATGTAGCTAGCTCTGGGAGAAATTTCAAGTTCCTCCGGTTCTTCTGAGGTAAGAAATACAAGTTTACGTCAAAAGTGGCCGAGAACTGGGCCAAGGTGGCCGAGAACTGGGCCCACAAATGGAGCTTTTATTTTTATTATTGCTCGGGCAAATTAATTTTTGACCGGTCGATAGCTTTACACCAAAAAGCTGAATAATGTAGCTAGCTCTGCGAGAAATTTCAAGTTCCTGCGGTTCTTCTGAGGTAAGAAATACAAGTTTACGTCAAAAGTGGCCGAGAACTGGGCCCCATACTGTACTTTGCACCGTAAGCTTTTTTCTCTGTCCTTCCGCCGAAGCAAAAAAACACAACCTGATTACACATTAACCCAAAAGTCGACCAAGTGTGCCTGCAACGATTTCCTGTCAAAACTAAAATGAAAACCATTGCGGCATGCGTCACCCGTAGCGGTTTTGTAGCAACCCCGAGCTATCCCCGTCTTTTTGGCCGCGCCAGGAGACTACGCTCTAGGACGACCAAAGGGTAAACCTTAAATCGGCCACGCCCGATTAATAAAGTCGCCTACGACGCTAAGATATGATCCTGTTACATGATTCTCTTACCGTGCCTTTTGTTTCCACAATAGCGAAGGCTACAGTAAGGTGTTCGACTTAATTGGTAAACAAAGAACCCTCCACAGTTCCGAACTTTGATCGTTGCTGACCAGTAACAGCAGTCAGATCCCCAGTGAAAACAAACATTGGTTTCAACAGCTCCATCCGCCACCGAAGGATGACTCGTATTTAACCAGCCCGGCGCATGCGTACCACAGCTTAGTTTGTCCACACAGTGTTCGGGCATCTTGTCACCAGCTCCTCCACTGAATCTGTACCAGTCTTCTGAAAGCTTGTTATCGCATATTGCTGGGCGGTATCGGCTTGAATATCCTTGAGCTCTGTTAGACTCGTTCAGGAACTTGTAGTTAAAACATTCTGAAGGACATTGGGCAATAGAAGTTAATAGCCGCTTGCAAGTATCAATATAATAAATAGGATCGCCCCGTCACAGACTAGTATTAACTAGAAAATATTTCGACGCCATTTTAGCAGGGTGTTAAAAGAACTGCTACATTCATTCTTCACGGTTGGCGTGTTAAAAATAAATAACAACAACAACCTTGCTTCGATGTTTTAAACCGTCCTTCGTAATTCCGTGTAAATCTTCCTCAATCTTAACAATATTTTATCGTCTCTTTTGGTTTATAAGTGAAGAAAAGGTCTTTTCTGCTTTCACTCTTATAAACTTTAATTTTGAGCTTTCCTAAATTTCTGAGATCACAAAAACGATTAACACAACTTATGGCGGATTTCCACTGACGCGTAATTTTTTACGTGCGGGAAAAATTCAGAGACAATGTATGAACGACTTGCGTGAACGTTTACGCAAGCCGTTCATACATTGTCTCTAATTTTTTTCACGCACGTAAAAAAATACGCGTCAGTGGAAATCCACCATTAGATTAGGAGAAAGACAACGACAGAGATTGATAACAAAATGATGATAATACATCACAACAGCAAAAGGATGTACTGAAAAAAAAATAATAAAATAAGACAAAAACAGTACGGTACGACTGATGCAAAGTGATAACAAACAATCACAACAGCCATGAACTGACAGCTATGCGAGAAGCAATAGAGACATAAAAAAGGTAAAGAAAAAGGAAGGAAAATTACTGAGAGACGTTTGATAGTTAAGGTAAAAAGAGAAAGGTACCTGAAGGGTTTGAAGGACTTGTTGCTAAAGTTGGACTTGGGCTTGACGTTGAGCTTGGAGTTGAACGGCGAGTTGAAGGTGAAGCTGGGGTTGTGGTAGGAGCTAAAGAAGAAAAAAAAGAAACGTATAAATAAAAAAATGTAAAAATCGAAGGCGTTGTTCTCAAATAGAAAGAAATTATGAAATGTTTCCTACAAAAGAATTTCTTAAGTGGGGTTTGTCAGCACTGTGAGAAGCTAAAGAGTTTGTCCAGTTGCTACTGTCAATTCGTTTCTTTAAACCTGTGTTAATCGACTTTATATAAAACTATTGGATCGCAATAAGGACATTAAACAACCATTTTGGAACTACGAAACAAAAGTGAGTCTAAAAATGTTACTTCACGTACAAGCGAGTTCTACCTATATCTATATCGACTCGATCAGAATTAAGAATGTTGCTGACTACAAGAAAGCATCTTTACTTCTTACTCACCTTGCACTCCGTTTCCACAGTAACGCAGTCTACATGTTGGCGGCTTTTTCAACTCATACACGTAAAACCCGCTGCAGTTACGGACCTTGATGTACGTTGACCAACGACAGCATTTATTGCCCCAGTGAAAACACACTTTGGCGCGCACAGCACCCTGGGCTACCGTAGGATGGCTTGTTGAAAGCCAGCCTGGTGCATGCGTGCCGCAGTACAATACAGCTACACAAGAAGTAGGCATTTGATCGCCTGCGTCCCCTCTAAACCTGTACCAGCCCTGCTGCAGGAACTCATCGCATTTAGCTGAATGAACGTCTGCTTTTAAGTTCATCGATCTATCAGCGGAGTCAAGATAGGAGTAACTGAGACACTCTGCAAGATAAAAGTAGAGTTTTCGATTAGGCAATTTTGCAGGAACTGCTCCGTTGGTGCAGGTTCTGTCGGTGATTCGAGTTCAAGACGGCAGGAGGCTAGTAACGGATCGCCGATAGTTTGAAAATAACAGTTGTACTTCAACTTTGTAACTGTTGACGTACATCTGATTCGTGCCTTTATAACCTTTATGACAGGACACGTTACATACGACGCAGTAACGCTTATCCCTCTCACAAGCTCTGCAACGTCGGCTCCATGACGTTATTTACAAAACACAATCCATCCCAAAAATGCATGTTCGATCCATACCCAAATTAATTATCTTTTCAGTCGATCAGTGATCAATGATACTCAGTGATTTAATAAATGCCTTACGTACCTGGTGCAGGTGAAGGTGGAGGTGTTGGTGGAGGTCTAGAACTTGAAGCTGAAGGATGAAAAAAATTTCAACTTGATCTCTAGCTGTAACTACATACCTTTAATATTATGAGCCCTGGGCCTATACAACTTCGTAAAAGAATAAACTGGGGGAGCATATAATCCGTCTAGTACAATAAACTTTTTGATTTGCGCTCTACCTGCAAATTTATTCCATTCTGTATCATTGCCTTTATTAATTTTACAGCACAATGTTCTTTGAGGACGTGAACGGTTAACATGAGACAGATGAATGGTGGAGGGCTTATATCAACCTTGTTACCAACTGAAACACAATAGGCACTGAAATTTTGACAATGGCATCGTCAAACTGTGATTTTTTTTTTTACATTATAACGAATTTACCTGGAGTGGTAGACTTTTTAGTAGTCGCTGGCAAGGTAGTTGGTTCTGTAAAAGTGAGAGTTAAAAAAAACAAAAACAAAGTAAAATTGTATATATTTGCAACAAAACTTTTAAACGTAACTGATTGTAATTGCGAATGCTTATACCTGAATTAAGCAAAAAATGCAACAAAATCTGGCAAACTGTATTATTCATCTTGTTTCGGCGTAGTTTCTGTAGTTTTTGGTTGCAAATAATAAGAAATAACATGATCGTGTTGATGGAGTTCTTATTTTTTTTACGCAGACATATGAAACTTAACATCCAATCTCAGCAATTAAAGTGAGTTATTATTCTGTTGAAACGAATGATAGTTTATACTTTACCTTTTGTCGTTTTAGTGGTCGGTGCAGGTGTTGTGGTTTCTAGTAACAAAAAAAGGATATAAGAAGCAAAAGATCAGCAAATTTTCTTGTTTTTCCAGAGTATTTATATTTTCTTTTGATTGATATGTTTATTAGGAATGACAGCTTATATCTTACCTTTCGTCGTTTTCGTTGTCGATGCAGGTGTTGTGGTTTCTAGTATGGAATAAAATAACAATAAACATAAACCTGGTAGCGGATTCCTTGCGAAGGTTTTGCATCGTGTATATACTTAACGATTTCTCGCCTTCATTTATTCAAGTGGCTCTATCTATCCTCTTGAATTCTCAGTCTTTTGTATTTATTTATTGCTGATTGTTTTTCTTATCATGGCTTTCTGATCATGGCGCTTTCCATGTGTTTCTTTAGGGTGGAAAGTATGGTAGGGTTAAGGGTAGGGTTGTGCCACCGGGAAGATTATGTGTCAATCAAATTTTTTCGCTAATTTTTTTTCGCAAACAAATATCGCGAATAAGCACGTCGTCAGCTAGAGGTTTTTTTGAATATTGCACCTAAGTCTCCAAGCTATTATTAAAAAAAACTTGTAGAAATCGTTTGGGAGATTTCGTACTTCAATCACGGAAATTAACGTCGGTTAGCTTGTTTACTTACCAGGTTCAGTTGTTGTAACGGTGCTTACAGCAGGCGAAGTAGGCGGCTCTAAAATAATGAAAATAAAAACATATATATATATAAATAAGTGAAATGATAACTGACAGTGACTGGCGGTTTTTGCTTGTCGGGGCGATAGAAAAGGAAATCTGTAAAGCCTTGCTAATACCACACCTTGTTGCCCATTTCCACAGTAGCCCAGATTACACGTTAATGGCGGAGAAAGGTAATAAACGTAGAATGAGCCGCAGTTGCGCACTAGAACAGAATTCCGCCAAGAACAGCAGCTTTTCCAGTGAAAACACACGTCTCGTCTAACCGTCCCTTCATGCACTGCAGGGTGAGCTCCGTTGAGCCATCCTGGGGCATGGGTACCACAGTGACGTATAGGGACACATGTAGTCGGCATCATATTCCCGGCAGGCCCTGCGAACCTGTACCAACCTCGGGGCAATTTATCATCACACGATGATCCCTTCTTGTCGTTGTTTGCAGATCGATTGATTGAGGTTAATGTGACGTAACTTTGGCACTCTAGAAGTAATAACAAGAATACGTCAGCTAACCCACCACAACATTTGTTTTCTGAACGAAATAACGCCATTTAAGGAGCTAGGTGAACTTGAAAAAAAAAAATGGCCATTTTGATAAAATTTGTAAGTCGGGAAGCAGCTCTCGCCAAGTCTCACATGAATCGGGCTTGTTACCCTTTGAGAGAATAATAGAACAAATAACAAGAAGTTGAAGAACAATGTCCCTAGCCCCCAAAACAATAGCTGCTGCGACACCAGTAGAATTACAAGGTGACGAGAGAAGTTTGGCGTTCGAAATCTGCCTCAATCTTTCTCAAACGAAACCATCAACGTTTTTTCCGTTGTATAACTAATTCTTTTGAGCTTTTTTAGGGTTTCCTCCAAGAGAATTACATATTGTATAAGCTCTTCGATTAAATGTAAAATTGTTTTCATTATTGAAAAACTAAAAACTGTCCAGCTTTGAGAGGTAAATTGCCTCTCTTTTTTACTTTTTATTTTGTTTCTTGTTTGAAAAGGCATTAACATTCAACTTGTGACCTACATCGGACTGTGGTCGACCACGTGGTTTGTTGAAAGGGGACTTTAAGACTTCGTGCAGCCTCTTCAATATTCGTTAATTGCTGATTTCGATAATAAAAGCCATAGTTTTTTTGAAGATGTCAATAAAGTCACATAGAAAACAGGTATGGAAAGAATAGTTGAAGAATATGGCATGACAATGTAGCTTAAGAGGCGATGTAAAACACGAGACACAAATATACTTGCAAACTTACCTAATGGAATAGTTACTGGTGCTGTAGTCGGTAGTGATGTCGTTGATTCTAAGATTAAAAAAAATGATTAAGAAGTAGTTTTGACTCTCACCATGAAGAAAGAGTGTAGGAATATAAAAAGCACAAAAGCTCGACAAAAGTAACCTTTCTTTAAAGCAAAGGGTTAAAAAAGAAAAAGGAAAGTCGTAGCCAGTATTAAAAGACACCATAGCTTCATGATCATTGTTTGAAGGTTGTTGACTCAGTACTACCACGCGCGAAGTAAATTCTGGATAAGGATGTGAAAGGCGGGTGTAGTTGGTTTTGCTAGAAATTATCTTAGTACCTGTAGTGACAGCTTTAGTTGTGGTTTTTACGGTGGTTGACGTTTGCTCTGGAAAACAAAAATAAATAAGCCAACAGAACAACAACAACAACAACAACAACAACAACAACAACAACAAATCAAGCAAACAACGACAACTGAAAACTTCGAAGTAAGCCTGAAGTAGAACACTAGAAGTATGTTTAAGAAGCACGCAGGTGTAGTTCGTTTTGATAAATGCTGATCGCCAGTTAATACCAGTGATCCAGTGATCACTGATTGGCCTTTCAGGTTAAATTAAGTCTTTTATTTTTATTTTATAATAATGACCATAGTATCTGCTGTAGTAGTAGCTTCAGTTGTGGGTATCGTGTTGGTCGTCGTTTGCTCCGGCTGGAAATCAACATAAAGTACTGAAACCATCTAGACATGCGTTTAATTGTCGTGGGAACACTCGCTCAACTAAGCATAATGTATACTAAGAAACTCATTGAGGTTAAGTTGTCTTGAGATTTGTGTTTCGTGTAGGAAAAGGATGGACCTTTCGAAATGGCTCAAACATCAAATCATTTCTTCAAACATCATTTCCTTGAATCTCGTAATACTTGATCTCCGCGAGATGCACACCAACCCGCGACGTTCGTTACCGTCATTACGAAACAGCGACTCGGAAAAGACAGTGGAAAGTCTCTATATGTCGTTAACCTACTGACATTATTCTACTCAAGTAATTATTTTCTTACTAGTTGGAGAAGTTGGTGTTGTTACAGTAGACACAGTTGTTGGAGGTTCTGTATATATTAAAAAGATAATGATAATTAATGAAAAAAAGCAAAACCATTTAGTAAGTACACGTATTAGAAATTTAGAAGCAGCAAATGGCAATTCTCATAAAAAATTGGTCAATTCAATAAAAAGGTGTGTTCAGAACTGAAAACTGTTTGTTACTTGGTCAACGTTGACATATTTTATTAAATGTTTATTTCAATGAGTATTCTTCGCAACATCATGGAGAAATATTTTGTACACATTACAACATTTGTTTTGTATTTGCAAAAGCATGCTGTAGAAGTTTAATAGAATGTTGCGAAGACCGGAAGTCAAGCTTTTCAAATTCAATTTGAATTGGTAATGAATGCCCTGGGTATGAATAAATGATACGCAAATATAGCTGTATAAAAGAGAAACACGTGTTATCCTTTGTGCACTCTACTTTAATCCAAGACATCGAGATGTTGGCTCTCACCCACCCGCCCTGCGAGGAAGCCGGTTTGAAGTCTCCGCCATCACTACCTGGTAATCTACTGAGCTTGGTTTGGGCTTGTCCTAGGCCAGAGCGATCCCCCATACCTTATCTACATGCCCATGTCATGAATAACAATACCCAGGGCAGAATGTAACACTGTGTAACTAACACTTAATTTTAACCATTACGTTGTGTTCCTGGTTCTAATAACTAGTTAGAAACCTACTTTGCGGGATGATCTTGAAAACCAAGTTCTCTCGTTTGCCTCCCAAACCACCGTGACAACCGGGTGATTCTCCATCACTGTTGTAAGTTTCTGCAGCGTTTTTACCACTTCTGCAATGTCCGATCGATTGAAGACCAAACACTGTATAACCTTTCTCACTCGCCAGCTTAGCACATTTCTTTATCACTTTGCTCGGATCGTACCAGTCCACCTCACCAGTTAAATCCGCTAATAATTCCGGAAGCGGTCTGGGATCGACTTGGTTGTCTTTGTAGCATCCAAGAGCTTCATACGTAATTTGCTGTTGAACTGTATGGTAAAAAGAAACGTTGAGGGGAGTTTGTGGGGGTGAAGCAGTGACCATAAAATGGCTCTGGTATATGAACATTATGCTGTCGTACGGACAAAAACTCTGTCAGCGATAGTCGGTCCATCTTTAGCTAAATAAAAGATTCACTTCTTTGCAGTGCAGAACGCCCTAGTTTTCGTTTTATTTAATGTTGACGTGCCTCGTAAAAAATGTCCTCAAAGACACTGAAATCATGGTCATCATGATTTAGTTACTGTTAAGTGCATATTTGGCAAAAATGTGAAAAGACCCGTAGGCTGCTGCGGCTCAAATGTTGGTCTAACAAGAAGTCTACTGTAAGTTTCGGCTACCTTATGCTCATTTGATTTCATACTAGCTTGTATGTTAGTAATCCATTGAAGCCACTGTTTGCAACATGATCTTAATTCGCTTGCAAGTAGGATAATGTTAATTATAAGTACCTGGTTGAACATCTTCCACTGCATCCAACTCTTCCAACATTGACCGCACCTCCGGCAGTGTACCTGAAAGCCGTAAAGTAGTAGTAAGAATGTTTATACGAGTGGAGTTTCGTCTGACAGTGAGGTCGAGGGTAAACAAAGCGATGTATATTTTTTCAATTTAACTCGCAGACCTCACACATCTAAAGGCCATGGCTACACGAGGGAATTTTCTTTTCAACTAGGAACGCAACAATGGCTTTTAAATAACGTTGCAAGTTGCAAAGGAGGCGTCACACGTTGGCATTTTTTTGCAACTTGGAAATTATTATCTTGATGAAATCTCCCGAGGGTAAAGGACGCGCTCTGATTGGCTCAGTTTGACAAAATTGGGTTGCCAGTTGCCGGATTGACATGTTACACGCAGCTAACCTGTCTCGCAACGATAGTCTATTGCTTTCCTTGCAACGCAACATTCTGTTGTATCGCAGGTTGCAGAAACAGGGTGTTTCACGTTACTTAACTTACTTACTTGCTTATAGTTACAGACGTATTTTGGCAAATGACAATGCAACGTTTGATGTGATGCAAATCGCGAAAAAAAAAATGCTTCGTGTAACATAGTTTTTAAGTCACACGAGAGGAGCTGGAAATAGTACTGTTTAAAAACCTGTCACTTATAGACTTCATGCAATAAGCACCTTGTTTGTTAATGTCATCTAATGTATCCAGTGTACCGATATCATCAGTTGTCGCTGCAGGACACAAACAGGAAACACAAATACAATTCACTTAGTTGTTATCTATATGCATATAAACAAAAACTGTGTCTCTTGGTGTGACAATAGCCACTAATAACATTACTGTTTGTACTTTTTTTTCAGTTTCCGTCAGTCCAAAGCTATGTCCGAAAGAAACAAATTCATCCATTCGACACTCCCAAGCTTGTAGCATTATCTTCTTGAACTTTCTGTTGTTAAAAGTAGTTTCATTCCTTCTTTGTTACTAATTGAATTTTGTTTTAAGTGCATTTGAAGTGTAAGTTTTACTTGCAATAATAAAAGGTTGTTGACTGCTGGAAAATGTTGCATTTTTGCATAGTTTTCATAGTGTTGGAAACATGATTTTATTTCATTTCATTTACAAGTGTAAACAGCTCAAAATGTAAGCTATGCATTTTAGCAAATTCAAGGTTCTAGACACTTTGCTCACATGTGCAAATTACCTTATTGTTACTTATTTTCGCGGGACTTAATTTTCGCGATTTTCGCGGTTTTCAAAAAATCGCGAAATTAAAGACCCGCGAATAAAGGTTCTCGCGAAAAATGAAGACGCGAACTTTAATACCCTTTTATATAATTCGTTATAACTAATCAATGTTACGGTTAGTTTACTACAAAATTATCTTGGTACAGTCGTCTAACTAGCTCTACTTTGTTACAAAGAAACATGTCAAACTGTTTAAAGCTTCGTTTTGTTATATGGTTTTATTCAGTGTCATTGGAAACTATTGCTGTGGAAAATTAAAATCAGTTGTCTCAATTTTGACACTCACTGTTTGTTAATGCAGACCAGTATTTTGACAATTTTCGCGAAATTTAGTTCCTTAAAATGTATTTTTTTTGGCAAAATCGCGAAATTTAAGTCCCGCGAAATATGCCCGTTCAGTTTTCGCGAAATGAGGTTCCCGCGAAAATAAGTAACAATAAGGTCGTGAACTTCTGACCGGTCTGTAATTTTTTCCTTGTGAATATTAGTGAGTCATGCCAAAATACACGTACAAGATAAGACTTAGCAAGAGCCAACATCAATTTCAGCTCGTGTTATTATTGACACCGAGCTAAATCTCCTTATCTGCAGTCAATATAATGACTGGGTCAAACAAACAATATATCTGACCCTACCTGTTAAATGAAAACGTTTAGACGTCTTTTACCACCAAAGTGGCGTGATTACCGGTTGTAACTTGATTCTGACATTCGACAGCCTAAGCTCACGACACAATCGTTTTTCACGTTTAGGCGGGAAATTAAATATTGACTATCTTATCGTAGTTATACATTAAATTAGTTGATTTCCCGCTTAGAAAAAGAGCTAAAAAGTGAAGTCGCACACAAACGGATGTTTACTGCATGATTATTGTATTTCAGAGTGGCTAGTTTGATAAAATAATGCGGGAAATTATTCAAAAATCCCTCAAATAATCACCCGAAAGTTAACTCGGAGTGGCCTGGCCTGAAACTATCTTTCCTTCGATCTGCGAAGGAAAGATAGCTTCTAAATAAAGCCGAATAAGTAGTGTTCAGAGAAGGGCAAACTGCATCGACACTAAATCATTTACAGTTGAACTCCGTTATTTCGAACCGTCAACAAAAAATAACTCGAAATAGCGGGAGTTCGAAAAAGCAGATAGTAAATAATTGATAGGCTCCAAGGGAAATGGGTTTTAGTTCGAAATGACCGAGTTCGAATTGGCTGGGTATAACTACAGTACGGTACGAGATTGTTCACCAGTGTAGGTACACTTTCTACTCTTTAAGGTTATCTCTAATTATACGAATACCATCATTTTAAAAACACAAATGTCTGTGAAACCTTACCTTCTTTGGCGAAGGAACAGCCGAGGAGCAAAACACTGAGTAAAAGCAGTATAATAAAACTTTGGATGCGCATATTATTCACCAGACGAGAAACGTTAACAGGAATGTACAGTGGCGCGATTTGAAAGGTTATGATTATAATCTTGGCCCTGGAACAAGTTACAATAGATAGAAGGCGGTCGGTTTGTCGTCTGTAACTACAAACATTTCAATGGTTTGTTGCTGTGATGGGAGGCAAATAATCAGTTTTATCGGATATGCGATACGTCAGTTATGACCCAAAATGGCCGCGTGGCTATTTCCGCCGTGATGTCACGCTCTTTAAAGGAAAACAGAAAATAGAAGCAGTTGAAAAATAGAAATTACCACGCAGAAAATCTATGCCTTATTGCTGAAGCAGAGTAATCAATACTGTTTCCGTGCTATTTTTTGCACAAAAACTTGGTCCAATATTTACCAAAAGAAGAATTTATTTAGCTGTCGTCATCTGATATAGATTTTACCGGGATTTTAGCATGCTAACCCTCTTGAGTAAAAAAGAAAATGTTATTTTTACTTTTATACAAATAAACACTGTGCTGAGACGCTGAAACGTTTCTTGAGGAATTAGACAGCATGGACTGGGTTGAATATGTCAGCACTCGGCGCCTTGTATGCACGGCACGGCACAGCGCAGCAAATTACGGTTCAAGTATGATTTGACACTGCTCTGGGGTCCTCTGAACTGAAAACGAAAATCCGAACAAAGAGTCTAAACTTACAGCGTAGAAAATGCTTTGCGTTTTATAATGTGTCCATATATTTAATAAAGATCATTTTAATTTTCGTTATTTGGTAGCTTCTTTACGTAGCTTACATAACCGGAGACTAGACCAAAAGTAAGTATCCGGAAAATTCAGATTATTGCTTACGTACTGAAACACACCTAACAACGCTAAACCGCTGATATCAGGCGTCGAAAGACCGCAATGACCGAACTAAAAGAGAAATGCGTCGATTGACGACATGCCTGTTACTTACATTGATGAAGTGTTTGATATAGACTCTGCGTGTCAGGCTAAACATATACAAGTACTTCATTCAGTGGCCATCGTATATACTCGAAATATATACATTTCCTTTGTAAGTTAGTTCCGAGAGTATAGTGGTTTGTCATGAAAATGTAGGTTAAGCTATTTAGAACTGCGTGTACGTCTCCGTGACAAAATACAAAATAACGCTATTTATTTTACCTCTAATATTATTATTTAAAAAAAACTTTAATAACATAAGCTTTTGAGTTACGAGGACGAGAAGCCGCAGGGGTTAATACGACAAAGGAAGATGAAATTCCAAAATATACATCCCATACAAATATTTTGGCAAGTTATATAAGCCACAGTCATATTTTTTATAATCCATGTAAGGCAAACAGGAAAATTAACCAGTTGATAAGTTATACACTGCAGGCTACAAAATTAGCCTAGTATAGCCACTCCCGCATGATACGTCAACTGGAATGAAAATACTTTCTCAAACTCATTAATTATTCATGAGCTGATGACCCAATCAGCTCGCATCAATTGGGTCAGGTGTATGTATGTTGATAGGCAATGAACATACCGATCAAGACACGGTAGATTAGTTCAAAAACTGATCAAGACACTGATCAAGAAACTTGAATTTTAATCAGTCTCAATTATAATTCTAAATACAGCATTTTTCCCCCTGCTTACAATAACAATACAGCAACACTTAATGTGAAGCCCTTCTCGAACGCCATTCTTCATCTCGGCATATGCATCTAAGCAACGTCGGAAAAGGACAAACCTTCAAAAAATAACACACAAAATTAAAGTCCTGAAACAGTGCATTTTAAATTACTAACCAATATGGTCTAAAAGTTGTCAAGTACCTTTTGTCACTAGCGTCCAGAGGATTCAAAGCTACTGATCCATTTTTCTCCTCCAAATAACGCTTGAGGGGACAAATGATACCATAAACAGACTTGGTAGGGTATCTTTCACCGGACTTTTTAGCTACCTCCATCACAAATTTTGACAACCAATAGTTCAGCGACAGAGCGTCCATTCCAGCAATATCTGCTCTCACAGCGGTAACCTTGTGTAAATCGTAGTCCTTGAAGAGACCGCCACAATCTAATACCGGAACTTAACCTCTCTCAACCTCTGCCATTCGTCAAAAATGTTCACAGCCCACTTGTTTTTAGGCTAAACTGCAGAATACCCCGCAACTAAAGCTGTTCCGCGTAGCCACCGAAAATGGCTACGCGGACCGTCCGATCAAACGCTAGTACTGGGAGCGAAAGTATTAAGTTAAGAATAATTTTCTCAATCGTCAACGTGTTTTTAATCGCTGACTAAATTTTTCAATGTCGGGTGTATTTCGCGGTTAGTTCCACTCCGGTTTGCTTGCGGTTAGTTCCACATTAGTTTACTTGCGGTTAGTTCCACTCCGGTTTGCTTGCGGTTAGTTCCACTCTGGTTTGCTTGCGGTTAGTTCCACTCTAGCCTGTTCCAGGCTCTCGGTTTGTGGGGAAGAGTGAAAAAAAGCGGGCAAGCGCGGAAAAGACGAGCGGGGAAGAAGGCGAGTGAGGGCGCCTTCTTCCCCGCTCGTCTTTTCCGCGCTCGCCCGCTTTTTTCGCTCTTCCCCACAAACCGAGAGCCTGGAACAGGCTAGTTCCACTCCGGTTTGCTTGCTGTTAGTTCCACTTTAGTTTGCTTGCGGCTAGTTCCACTTCGGTTTGCTTGCGGTTAGTTCCACTTTAGTTTGCTTGCGGTTAGTTCCACTCCGGTTTGCTTGCGGTTAGCTCCACTCTGGTTTGCTTGCGGTTAGCTCTTATTTGTTTGTAAGGGAAGCACACTAAAACTAACTAAAGCCGTTTGTTCGAAGGTCGAAAGCTATTGCCGTTCAATAACATTCATTTTATGCGAAACTGGACGAGGTAAGATTTTGACAATTATCGATTCACTGTGTTATTAACTTTGTAGTTAATTTTTCTCGTTGTTCGTCACAATTTTGAAACACAAATAGTTTTATTTGCTTGATGGCATAGACAAACATTCGTGAGTGAATTTCGAGTGTTATGAATAAATTTCGACTGCGTAGACGCGTAGCCACTTTACTGGTAAATTTCGAGAGCTATGAATAAATTTTGACTGCATAGACGCGTAGACGCGTAGCCACTTTCCTAGTAAACTTCGAGAGCTATGAATAAATTTTGACTGCGTAGACGCGTAGACGCGTAGCCACTTTCCTAGTAAACTTCGAGAGCTATGAATAAATTTCGACTGCGTAGACGCGTAGACGCGTAGCCACTTTCCTTGTAAACTTCGAGAGCTATGAATAAATTTTGTCGGCGTATACGCGTAGCCGAATAGCTGGCTGCATCGTGTAGCTTGAGATGCGGGGTATTCTGCAGTTGTTCCTGTTTTTATACTTAGTTGAAGCTGGAACAGCATCATTCACCAAAACATTTCGGAGAAGAGGTTTTTGGAACTCAAAAACGTTCTGATCTGGACTCGCTCTCCATCACGCGGCATAATGTTAATTTATTAAAAATTCAACCTTTAAAACTTGCCCACATGGCCGCATATAAAATATTCATTTCATTTACCATATGAATAAAAAACAGACAATAGCCTATTGAGCACGCCTACTAATAGACCAATTTCGATATATTAAAATTCAGCCTAAAACAATAGACCTCATTACGAGGCTCCGGGGAATAAACTATAGAGTTTGTGGGGTTTATTCCCCGGAGCCTCGTAGTGATGTCTATTGTTTTACGCTGAATTTTAAAATATCGAAATTGGTCTATTGCCTATTCTTCGAAAAAAATTCTCATGCTAGTTTGAGAAGCCAGCTCAAAAACTCGTGCTTCGTTTTTCATCAGGGGTTCCAAACACCTCGAAACAATAAAAGCACTCCGCCTTCGGCGTCGTGCTTTCATCTGTTTCTCGGTGTTTGGAACCCCTGATGAAAAACTCGCACTCGTTTTTGATCTATTACAGAAACGTCATGAATTTGCCTTTAATTTAGCACGAGATAAAAGGATTTTCAAAGTCATCTGCTAAAAAACGTATGGTACTTGAGTGTCTGATGCAAGTGGTACGAAAGTCATGTATCGTAACGGTCTGGCGGAGAGGCTATACAAGCGCATATACCGGACACCATTAGTATCTGGACCCGGAAGTAATAAATAATTGCAGTAGGGTCTGATCATAGGGGTTTCAAAGAGGTAGAAATCCTGTTTTTTGAATTCTTTGTTTTAAAGCGCCGGAAACCGTTCGTTTTTAAATCGGAGCTGTACATGGCATTGTAAAATTTTGACAACGTACATAGCGGCTCTGAACAGGGAGGGGCGGTGACCTAATCTTATTAAGTACGCTGGACTCTGTCTCGAGAGGATCGAGTTCGAGCCCTGGACGGGGCCGTTGTATTTGTGTTATCCATTGGTCAGGACACTTTATACTAACTGAAAGGGTGAAGTTAGACACTGTGATGCTATACCCTTACGTGTAAATATATATACTGGAAAGTTGGGCCAGAGGGGGTGAGAGTGGTGGCTATCTGCAATGGACTAGCATCCCATTTAGCAGTAGCAGCAGTTGCAAACATCTTGCCACAGAAACCGAAGGTAAACCCTGGCGATGATGAACCATGCACCTTCACAGCGGTCAAACGAAAAAAGTCAACGCTACTTCCGGTTTTCGTTGCCTCGAAGTTTGGAGTGAAAACGTGCAAGATGTTCGTGTTCTGTGGCCTGATATTTACTAAAGAAGACACAAACGTAAAACTCGTACTGAAAACTACCTTTTATTTTAATTATTTAAATGAATCGTAGAATGCAATATGAGTATTCATCGTAAAAGGAAGAGTGAAAAATGAAAAATTCGTGTTAATTCAAACTTAAAAACAGAAAATAGTAAAAAAATTGGAGCAAGGCTTTTGTCTAAAATTGCTTGTTTCCAAATAACAAACCAATAAACTTTACGGGCTGTCACCGGCGACAAACTGCAATTGCATGACTGACCCAGCGAATTATGTGATGTAGATTCGTTATGCCTAAGTCGATCGTCCCCCCGCATTTTGTAGTTAGTTTTTACTAATTGTTAAACATCCATCTTGCTTTTAATTTTCCTGTTCCTATTCTTGAAGGTGGGCAGTCCTGTTGCTAGGGTATAGGACCTGCAGTATAAATCGTGCGCAAATCGTGCTGAATATAGATTACAAATGGCGTCTGCGTTACTTGTTACTGATACGTGTATACCACAATACCGAGAATAAGTCTTTTAAATGAATTATGTTACCGTTAGTATATAAGCTACAAAACATTGACAACACTGAATTAACATCTGTAGACCCGACTGTTGGGAATTAGCCGAACTGGGGTCCTGAGTATTTAGAGACAGTGCGTCTGTTCAGCGGCTGCGTGGGTCTGAAGTTGTCGCACATTGAGTGACCCTCGTGATTGTGCAGACTTCGCATCGCAGCCATCTGAAAGAAAGAAAAAAAGAAAGAGTTTGCCTGTAACATTAACAGTAGATAATGTCAATGCCTTTGATTTGGCATGTACAATTTTTTAGTTTGATTTTCAGTTCAAAACGATCGGACTGTTCCTTCAGGCTACAGTAACGTGATTATCATGGTAGTACATAGTAGCACGTCATGTTTGTACTGTGCATGTGATAGTAAAGTAACATGTTATGCTAAATGTTAAATTTATTTCTTGAGCCTTGTTGTTATCTTACGTTGCTGCCGCGTGACACATGATTCCTCACGGCCATTCGAATGGCTACTTCACTTATAATTAAATAAAGAGAAGATCCTCGCAGTCAGCATCTTCTCTTCATTTATTCTTCATCCGCAGTTTAAATATATGATTTCAGATTTATTCATTATTTTATCACAGATAATTGTTGCTATTTTATGACAATGTTTTACCAAACAGGTGCAAAACAATAAAAAGTCAACTTAATTTTTCCCTAGCTGATATATGATTTAAAATTACCCCCATCGCCATTCTTCATAAGATCTTTAAAAAGAAAAAGATCTCTCGTCACTGTGAGGGGGAGGGAGGTGGGGGGGGGGGGGTAATAGGGCGTTTACGGTATGTACAACAATAACAATAACGGTATGTGATCTTACCACTTCTCTACTCGTGGGAATCGGATATTGCATCACAATCCAGTTGACAGACTGGTGGCAAGGAGGAGTTGTCAATGATCCCCTATACGAGTAGAAGGATGTCCTTGACAGATCACGCAGCTGAGGTACCAAGTTGTACAGGTTCAAGTTCATTGGGACCTTAATGTTGCTATCTGTGAAATAACATTTGAAATCAGACACCTATGGGGAACTCGTGGATAAACTAATCTAGAGATGGAAAACGTTAGTGGACTAGCAATTATTGGTCTATTGGTAATTATATAGCCCGTGAAAACATAGCTCGTACCACATTAGCTCTCTTTCACCTCTCTCGCTGACTTTTGTTGCACAAATGTTACAAACACATTGAAGTGAAGTTGCTTACGGGACCTGTCCTTACCCCTGAATTTCATCGTTGCTTTTGGGATATTTATTTATTTTATTTATTACAATTTATGGCTTAAGAAAACAAAGGCCAAAGGATGAACTGCAAAAGAGTCAAAGACTCCATATTAAAGCAGATCACCTAAGGTACTAAGATAAAAATACAAAGAAAATGAAATTATAATAGTAATAAATAACTTTTTAACTAATGCTTTAAAAGAGTTCACACTTGTTGCCTCACGAATGAAAATGGGAAGCGAATTCCATGTTCCTACTACTCTATGAAAATAAGAATATTTAAGGACGTTCGTTCTTTCATATCTCATATTTAGAGTTAACTTATTATTATGCCTAAAAGAATAGTAATCAGTTTCCTCATAAAAATCGACATAAGGTTCAACATCGATGTCAATATACTAGGTTCTTATAATTATGGTAAATAGCTTCAATTACGCCTTCCAAAATGGAAGTCTTTCTATTTCCCAACGTCAATGTATTATATCTTTAATTCCAAAAAAGAAAAAAAGAACACCGAATATTTAAAAAACTGGAGACCTGTATCGTTACTGAATGTGGACTACAAAATTACAACAAAAACTATTGCTATGCGTTTGGAAAAAATATTACCGAACATAATACACCCTGGCCAATCTGGGTACGTAAAAGGAAAGTTTATCGGGGAGAGCATCAGGCTAATAGCAGACACAATGCATTTCACTAAACAGAAGGATATCCCAGGGAATGCAGTGTTTTTAGACTTTGAAAAAGTCTTTAACTCGATTGAGTGAAAATTTATTCATAAATGTCTTGAAACGTTTAATTTCGGTCCTGACCTTCGACAGTGGATAAAAGTGTTCTATAGGAACATCTCGAGTTGCGTTATGAATAACGGTCACGCGTCTAAACACTTTCAACTAGAACGCGGAGTGCGTCAGGGGTTCCCGCTTTCAGGCACATTGTTGGTTATCGCCATGGAAATACTGGTGCAACGAATCAGACGATGGAACGAAATAAAAGGAATTGAAATACAAAAACATAGAGAAGTCAAGCTTTCGCAATATGCAGATGACACAACTGCACTTCTTTCTGATGCCCAATCAGTGGCCAATTTATTTGATTTACCATCGCTTTTTGAAAATTGCTCTGGTCTAAAAATTAATCAAACAAAATCTGAAATGCTACGGCTCGCCTCTATGCGCTATAGAAAAGATACAATTCTTAATCTTCGAATGAACAGTGAGCCAGTTTATGCGCTTAGACTGCATTTTTCGTACGATCTTGAAGTTTATGAAAGGAAAAACTTTCTTGAAAAATTAGTATCGTTAAAGAAAACTTTAAATAATTATGTGGTCTATAAGGAGAATTATCCATATATGGCTAGATAAACATAAAGTCATACCTGCATTGGTTATCTGCCCCATTCTAACGCTTAACTGCTGCCACTCAGGATTCCATGGGTCGCCATTATTATCCTTTATTTAACACAATAGAATATTTGAAGCATTAGTTGCTTGCGGGACCTGTCATTTTAAAAGGCATCAATTATGAGTTCAAATTGTGACAAAGTTTTTCCATACATAAAGCAAAACGCCAATTACAGTCAGGCCATCTTGCTCAACAGCGGCAGAATCAAAATCGGGGTAATTTGTGTTATACGCCACCAGATGAAGCTACAAAAAGGAAAGAAAATGATTAAATCAAGCTACAGACAGTTTCCATTTCGTAGAAACTTTTATTGAAGGAAATGGTCAAGAAAACAGTAAAAGAGGTATAACGGAAGATAGAAAGAGAACAACAATTAATGTTAGATTTTGGTTTGTACTAATCCATTGAGTCTACGTAGCTACGTACTGTGATGATGGGCTGGGGCGAGAGGGGCATTGGCTATAAGTTAAAACCAGAATATTTAGCCTTTTAAAATGATGACGTTTGTAGCCCCACATGAACTCCAGCCAAGGTATATCCATTTTAATAACTTTGTTATACGCTTTAAGTGCAAGCACAAAAGGCCATGAAAGCAGTAATTATTGTTTTTAAAGTGGCGTTTGACTGTACTATAGTTGATTGCTCGCCATCTACACAAACTCTATACGAACATCTACATCTATACAAACTCACATAGTTACCTGTGATAAAACCAGCACACCGACATAAGCTCTACACCTTCACGATTCACTCCGGCAGAATATATCGGTAAATTGCACAAATTGGATACTACTGGCGAATGACGATGCGAATAGACAAAAACAAACAAAACTAAACAAACCTCCGTAGTCTAGTTGACAATTTTCAAAACTAAGTTGGCATGTTCGCTCTGAACGAAATTAACCACCCTGAAGTTGAGATATCAGAACGAAAGTAAAAACAAATATTTTCTTTACGATCCGTAAGAATAAAATTAATATCAAAAATTATAGTCTTGAACAAAATGACAGAAAGCCGTTTAAAGTTTAGATCCGAGTTGCTGCTGAACTTCAATTAATTTACGGTACAATTATTTAAAACAACTTTAAACTCATGTACCTCTCCGGAGTATGCTTGCCCGTCCACAGTGTGTTCAGATCCTTTCAAGGCGTCACAACCAAAATGAAAATGAAGCTGCTCAAGCTTATATACATTGTTACCCCAGGGACCCCCGGTAAGTAACGCAGTGCCTCTGGACTTGTCAATTGTAAAGGTTGGAGAATGTCCATTGTTGACCAGCTCACCACTGACACTTCCCATTACGTTATCAGGAGTAAAGCGGAAAACGCTTTGATATGGAAATACATAAACTGTGCTGGTGACAATGTTGATGGGAGACTGGGAATTCCCGGTACAGTGTGCCGAAACCACGTTCCAGTCTTTGGGACCGTAAACGGTAGACCCAAAACCATACACTGCAAAACGAGAAATTTAAACTGTCAAGTTATTGGTCATACAATCGAATTTTGATGGTATGGTATGTCATGTCATGTCATGTTGTGTCATGTCATGTCATGTCATGTCATGTCATGTCATGTCATGTCATGCCATGTCATGTCATGTAATATAATGTCATGTCATGTCATGTTAAGTTATGTTAGCTGCACATAGTAGTCGTTTTTTGTTTGGAGTCTTCAAATTGGTCAAATTGGTCTGGCTGTAGCAAGCTACGGGAGAGTTTGAGGTGACATCCAGTTTTTAAGTTCACAATCACTCATTTACTATACTGATGGATAATCATTATTTTTAACGGTCAAATGAACAATTAAACATTGCCCTAGGAAATGTGCACACATCTGCCGTGTTTTATGGACTCTACTACTGGAGCGAAATGGGCTGATTGTAGACCTTAAAACTTTATAACAAAAAAGTATACATAGTTACCAGTTTCCCCGTACTTCCATGGCTTTTCTATAAAGAGAGAAGTGGAAAGACCAAAAATAAGCATTTTAATTCCCTCGTCCCTCTAAACATCGAGCTAAGATAATCAACACAAATTTTCATTTCATGGCTTGCTGCATGCTTCAAAAACCCTTAAAAAATTTCTCAACTTACTAAAGGCGAGGATTTCAAATCTCCAGTTGTTTCTTACCGCATGCCAAAATAGAACCGTTAGGTTTCGAGCAGCGACACGCGATATATTTTATTTATAGATCAAAAACAGTAGACTGATCAACAGATGGAGTTGATTTCCTACGTTGCAGATTCTAGTACCAGTGCTTCGTGGCCAAACATTGCATTTCACAATTGCACCCTAAATATCTATCTTGCCATTACTACCTGATTACCCACGACCTGCTCCCGTCTGACCTCGTAGCTCAGTCAGTAAAGCAACGGTGATCCAGCCTAGTCCCTAGGCGTTCTCCTCCTCTCTCGGGCGAGCGCTGGGTCCACGTAAGGGCCTGGGAACGGGTGTCACCAAAATTTCGCGCCAAATCGATAAGTGGGAAGGGAACGCCTGGGTACTAGGCTGACGGTGATCTAATCAGGAGGTCGTGGGTTCGAATACCACTGAAGTAAAGGGATTTCTCTTTTCCTCGTGTGGTCTCCGACTTCCTTTCTAGGGCTTACTCTCCGTAAATTGCTGGGTTATTTTCCAGCGCGTAAAATTTACATTCGAGTTAATTCTCTACTTTCCAGTGTATGAACACTCACCTGAAGGATGCGGGAGACCTGATACTGAACCTACAGAAGAACCATTTACCCATCAGTATTGACTTTTGTCTTGTTATCAAAACTTAACCAGTAATCTTGTATGCACACCGTGTCTCTTTTTTAACTGGATATTAAATTTTTAATTGGATATTAAAACGTTATGAAAATCATTTCATTTCTTACCTTGTGCTCCACAGTAACGCAGACCAAAACCCGTCCTCGGGAGTTGGTACACGTAGAATGAACCGCAGTTACGAACCTGAATGGACGTTGAAAAATCACAGCAACTTGTTGTCCAATGAAAACACACTGTGGCTGAAATTGCGCCTTCAGCTTGGGAAGGATGTCGGCCCTGAAGCCAGCCTGTTGCCTGGGTTCCACACTTGTTCACGGGTGTACATGAAGTAGGCATCATATTGCCTGCTGCCCCACGGAATCGGTACCATCCATACTGCAGGAAAAAGTCCTCTTGAAAACCTCCGGGGGCGCTGTCTAACCTGTCTGCTCCTTCCAGAAATTGGTGGGATGAGCATTCTAGAAACAAAGGCAAAAAAATTGATGATATGTGAAATGAATGAATGAATGAACGAACGAACGAACGAACGAACGAACGAACGAACGAACGAACGAACGAACGAACGAACGAACGAACGAACGAACGAACGAAAGAACGAAAGAATGAACGAACGAACGTACGAACGAACGAAAGTAAACCGAGAATATGAAGTCCAATGTCTAGTTTTAGAATAGGCGGCAAGGCTCAGAAGTGAGAATCTTTCAATAGATGGAGCAGCTAAAAGCCAAGTTTATGATGATTCAATCGATTAATTTTTAGTTCGTTATCCGTAAACGTTTTTTTGTCGTTTCCAAACGGTTACAAAAAAATGAAAATAAAAATAAAAAAAAATGGTCACTCAGCGGTCGGTTTTCTTTTGTTTTGGAGCAGACGGAATACATCTGATTCAGTATACGGCTACTTATTATTACAACCATTATTGTTACTATTATTATTATTTTGCCATCATTATAGAGATATAGTAGCAAGAGAAATAATAAGTATATGTCTTTACATTTGCGAGGTAGTGGTAATTACCTTGAGCGTTAACGAAACCTTGGACTGGAAATTGACCTGATAAAAACAAACAAACAAACAAATCATAGCCATTTTTCAGTATACTCCATGTCATACTGGTTTACATTGATTTATTTTTTTCTTTCATATTGAATTACCAACGCACTTAGGAGTCAAAACGCCTCAAACGGTTTACAATTTTTACAATTCGTTGCTTAATATTGTGACCATTTGTTTCTAGAAGTTGATATAATTTTAGACACTTGAATATTCGATACACATATATTTAACCAGAAGCTTATCACCTTAGGGTTAGGGTGTGAGTGGCACTAATTGAACGTAGTTCGCATGATTTCGAAGTTAAGATTTAGAAACTTTAAAAATGCATAAGTTGGAGCAAAGTGCAACGAAATGTTAACAAAAATTTAGACGGCCAATAAGACATACTTTACGATCATTGATTAAGCAGCTCATTTGATCACATGAAAAAGTGAAAATTCAAGCTGTTTAAAAGCAAATCAAGTTGAGTCACTGTTTAACCCTATTCAGACCGGGGGGGGGGGGGGGGCTTTTGAGGCCCGCGCTGAGTTTGAACTTTTATAACTTTTTTAAGATTTAACCAAACGCTGCCAAACTTTCTGAGTTTTCCTAAAATTTATCTGGCAACAATTTGGTAGGGTTGGATGATGTGTCAGGAACTTGACATCACTATGGCAACGGTATTTTGACAGGCATGTTTTTCCAAATTTGTAATTTTTCGTGTTTCTGTTAATAAAAATCAACTTAAATGGAATTAGTTTTACATTTTTACGGGTTTAAAGCACATTTTTATTTGTTTTGAGTACTTTGCAGTGATTTTGGGTAGTTTTCTGGCATTTTGGAAAAATTTTGAAATCCAAGATGGCGGCTGTTTTGACATCATGATGTAATTGTCACTTGATGTGACGTCACCATCCCACGTGACGTATACCAAAAGAAAGAGTTTCGGACATAAAATAATCCTATAAGTTTCATGGTGATTGCTTAAATATTCTGGAAGTTACATAGGGGGGCTTCCGAAGCCCCCCGGTCTGAGAAGGTCCAAAAAAGCCCGGTCTGAATAGGGTTAACTACTAGAGGGCGCTCACACCTATGGATTAAAAGAATGGCCTTATAAAAAAGTACCGTTCAACTATTAAATGAAATATTTACCTCCAAATGCGAACGAACATGGGAGTGACGCCAAGACTAGTACGACTGCGAATAGCATCTTGTCTTGCTGTTATCAGCCGAACATTAGCTACAGAATGAGAAAACACGTAAGTGCTGAGAAGTTTTCATAAACTTCATAAGAACATGTTATTGTTTGAAAACAATACGCGATACCCTTAGTGGCCGTGCACGACTCCATTACAAAAACATCCGTTTCCTTTGGAACACTTTCAAGTGGTTAATAGCCATTGTCAAAAAGATCTTTGAAAGCCAACAGAAACTGATCA
Source organism: Oculina patagonica (assembly GCF_052425735.1). Lineage (NCBI taxonomy): Eukaryota > Metazoa > Cnidaria > Anthozoa > Scleractinia > Oculinidae > Oculina > Oculina patagonica. The sequence continues at coordinate 26,640,367 of NC_135758.1, read as the reverse complement.
TGGGATGAATGGAAAAGCAACGGAAACGGAAATAAGAAGAAAACCGATACAATTTTAACAGCGGCTGCACCTTTTTGCAGACACTTCATTTGTGCCCTTACAGGCTCACCTGGGTCAAAATAAAACAAAACAAAACAAAGAAACAGAAGAGACACGTGAAAGTTAATGTTTATGTAAAAAGTATTTATGATTGAAGTGCGGTCTTTTTTTCTGGTCATTAATGTAAGCTTAAGGAAACGGAATTGAGTAAATACAAGGTAACAAACGGATACGGATACCACTTCAACCGAGAGCACGTCCCTCTTCTTCATCGGGCACTAACCCTCGGGCGTAAAAGGGGGGGAAGGGGAGGGGAATGCCACCCCTCCTTCGAGGGTTACTCAGTATGATGGTAGAACGCTTAGTAATTTCTCAATATTTCCAGTTTTCTTAAATGAAATTGCAAAAAGACATAATTTTTACATTCTATTAGCATTTTTGGCTTGATTTTGTATTTATTTCCGTTATTTTGGACTTTTTAAGAAAATAGTAAAATCCAAGATGGTGGTTCTAAGATGGCGGGTCTAATAACCTACCTTATTGTTACTTATTTTCGCGGGAACATAATTTCGCAAAATAAAACGGGCATATTTCTCGGGACTTAATTTTCGCGATTTGGCAAAAAAATACGTAATTACATTAAAAAAAAAACAAAACAAAACAAAAGCAAACACTTTTCGCGGGTCTTTATTTCCGCGATTTTCAAAAAATCGCGAAAATTAATTCCCGCGAAAATAAGTAACAATAAGGTAATTAATTGGGGGTATGAATAAGCTTATTAGTCCGAGGCTAAAGTTACTCTGCTTTTTTTGACAACTGCATGTAAGCAGCTGACTCGTCCTTAGTTTTGTCTTTTGAGACAACTGCAAGTCGTCGGTGCTTGCTCCCTTCGGATAAGAGAGGACTGGGACGAGTTAGATAAAAGCTTTGCATGAGAATTGTTGCAACTAGATAGATGCCAGAATGTCTTCGGTAGGCAAATACACTCTGGTTCTTAGATTGTAACGTGGAAGCTTTGTATTCCATATAAATTTGTGATCCGGCAAGTCATTTACTTTAAAATTGCTCTTGCGTTGACCTGTCTAGTTTAACTGCTTTCTCAGCACAATTGTGACGTATTTTATATTTCGGCGAGTGTTCCCGTTAGCGATCAATAGTGTATGTCCTTTAATTTGTAACGTAGGCGTTTATGTTGTTGCTACCAAATTGACTGTCTAACCTTAATGTTTTGCAAATGCCGAAGAAAAGTTGTTATTTTGATATCAGCCCTGTTTACGCACAAACGTGACTCAGAACAAAGTTAATAGGTCTCTATTGTTTTTAAACAAAAGCAAAGTGTATTCATCAGTAGATATCAATAATATCGCACGGACGAAAGCGAAAACAAACGGAAACAGACTAGACGTCACTGGTGTCTCACGAAGACAAGTTTCTATGCACGATTAATCTGCCAGCATTTATTATTAATCGAAACCGATCGTACCACAACATTAATGTTTTTAAAAATAGGCATTTGTACATAAAAAACCTCAGAGTCTCAGCTTTTGATGCCTAAGGTCTTAGTTCTCGAGACACCCGTCAGTAAAACAAGGACTTAAACCTAATTGCTTTTTTTTCAATGACGCGCACTCTTCTTTCTAACCGCATTTATATTCTTCTGATCAATTCTTGTTCCGCACAATTAGGTAAGCTCATCCAAGCGAAAATGAACTAAAGGGACAGAAAAGGAAAAGGAAGCGAAAACAAACGGAAACGGATGTCACTGCATGGTGTCTCGCGAAAGCAACTTTCAAGACAATTTTAAAAGCTGCCAACATTAATTATTAATCTAATTAATTGTAGCAGAACCTTTATGAATCAGTCAATTCAAAAACGGGCCATCCCCCCATCTCAGCATAGTGTCAGAATAGTGGGGAATCTCATTAAGCTTTGCCCGCCATGTCGGGCATTCAGCTATCGAAGAAACGTTAGTCAGCGATATTAAACGTACTCGGGGTTTTTGTCCTCCATTCATTTACTAGTACATCAAGAGAAAATAAGTCTTGACTACATATTTTCATGGTACTCGCGTCATTCCGCGATCCCGCCTCGTTTTTGTTCTCGCAACATTTTGACGTCATCTGTCCTCTTTAACTGAACAGACCGTCTCGGCAAAATGGAATCTATTTGTTAAATAAACGTCACGCGTACTGAAAACTTATTTACGTTTATTTAAATTATTTATACAGGGTTAAGGTCCTGCAAGGTGCGGAAAGGTGCGGAAAACGTACTGAATATAGACGGGGCTACAAAAACCCTCTGTGTTACTTGTTACTAATATCTTAACGCCACAATACCGGGAATGAGTGCGTTAAAGGAAACATATTAGCTACGGTTACACGAGGCCATTTTCTGTTCAAGTTCAATACTCACACCTAAGGACTATAAGAATCCATTTATCATCCATCTTCACGACTCAAAGTTAGTGCTAATGGTTCGTCTGGCGTACAATTAATTAGCTGAACAGGTTCTACACCAGGCTCTAAACTTGCCTTCTCATTGGTAGACTTACCTGGGGTACCTGAATGACCTTACAAAACACCTTGGGTTTTACCTGCGTGGGGAAATTAAGATTGTTCTCAGTCACTCAACCAGATAAATTTACCTCAGTTGATAATTTTTTCCGAGTTAAAATCGGTTACTTGTGAAAACCTAGTTTTCCCAGGTAAACCTTGTATTTCCTAGGTAAAATGGCCTCTTGTAACCTGACCCATGTAGGATCGTCAAGTTTCCCAGGTAAGCCCGCCAATGAGAAGTCGAGTTTTGGACAGTGCACGTGCAGTGCGTGATCGGCTAATTAGCCTTTTCCTAGGTGCACCATGTGCGTGCTGAAGATCAATGTTCAAAGATCATTCGAGCATATTGCTTATTCTTGGTTCCTCTAGGTACGTGTAACCTTTATTTTCATAGGTCAATACACCATATAACCGTAGCTAAGTTTATCTACCGGAAATTATTTTGGGGAAATCAAGTTTAACTAGTGTGGTGTAACCAAAACTTTTCTGGTTAGTATACAAGCTAATGAACATTGACAGCAATAAACATCTACAACTGATGTAGACCAGACTGTTGGAAATTAGCCGAACAGGTGTCTTGAGTATTTAGAGACAATACGTCCATTCAGAGGCTGGGTGGGTCTGAAGTTGTCGCACATTGAGTGACCCTCGTGATTGTGCAGACTTCTCATCGCAACCATCTGAAAGAAAGAAAAAACACAGTTCGCCTGCAACATTGGCAGAAGATTATGAAAAAATGCCCCTGTTGTGATATGTACAACATGTTTATTTTGATTTTCAATTCAAAAACATCGGACTGTTTCTTTGGGCTACAGCATGAGCTATGGGGTAAGTGGAGTTCGTCTACATATAAAGCCAATAACTAACCACCAAAGTCTTCGTCTTCTTTCGTTGTTCGAATAGCATAGCGTGTGAGTGACGTCCCGACTCAGACAAGACTCAGACAAAAAAACCGAAATGGGGGACGATTTTTCAAAGACACTTTCTAAAGCAGCCGGTATTTCTAAAGCACTTTTATAAAACAAAAAGTTCGCCTAGATTTCTTCTATTTCTCTCAGAACACACTGATGTTTTTTGAGCCTTCTGGCGGTTATATTCATTTGCAATTTTTTTTAGACCTCGCACGCCTCGCTATTAGTTCACAACACATGGGTAACCAAGCATTTATTGAACCGAGAAGTCCTGGATGCTAAACTAATTTGCAATTGCAGTGCCCGTGCCCAATCCACGAAATAAAACCATCTCCTTTGGTGGTAGGTATGCCTACAGCTACACTGTAGGCTTATTTGCATTTGGTACTATGTACATAATAACATGGGTAGGAAAATAATTACTTCGATCGTGTGAAGCTCGTAAGATCCAAAGGTGGCCATCTCCCCATATGGAAGGTAAAGGTGGCCCAACTGGGGGGTCTCCAAAGGAGGGAGTGGGATGTAGTGAACATGAGTTTACCCGGAGTCGTTGGAGTCTTGCTTAATTGAATGGCTGAATTTTGGGAGTATGAATTGGAGTTAAGAACTATTAACATCACATTTGGAAAAAAAATGAAATAATACAGGCTCGCTCACTCTTACAACTTTTCTTTATTTTCCTGTCAAAATCGGACGTGCCAATGTCGAGAGTCAAACATACGCATAGAATTGAACTGTGCTTTCCCGTGCCACTCGTTGCTTGTTAAGGCAACTTAAAAAAACTCCAGCTAACTTCATAGCGAAAGCCTTCAAAAATAACGACCAGAAAGCTGTCCGAAATTTGCAATTTTTTTCCGCCGTTCAGCCGCGAACACCTCCAAAATAATCCAAAATTCATTTCCGGTTGCCAAACTTTTTTGCATAACCGTCCATGTGGGGAAAGGCTCAAGTTTGTCGCCTTTTTCATACCTAACTAGGGGATTGAAAGTGCCTATTGATCTTACGAGCTCAACACGAAATTGAGAAACAGTACCCATTGTTTGTTCGGTTTAGTGTTTGGCCAAAAACCAAAATCTCCTAGCAACGGTAAAAGTTTTTCCTACCCAGTGATATGATATTATTATTTCGCCGTAACATCAAATGCAAATTAATTTAGCATTCAGTCAGAATTCAGGACTTTTCGGTTCAACAAAAGCTTGGTTACACATGTGTTGTAGACTAATTCGAACAATGAAAGTAAGAAAATGACTTTAGTGGTTAGTTATTGGCTTTATATTAATTTTAGACGAAATGCACTTATCCTATAGCTCGAATAAATCTTAAACCCGGAAAAGTCCACTTTATTTCTTTTACAAGTACGCTAACGGATATATGATTTGAAATAAGTTCCGTTCTCTCAGGTCTTAAAAAGGAAAAAATCCCCTGAGGGCTTAAAAGAAGTCTTACGGTATGTACAAGAACAATAACGATTATACTAAGTGAACTTACCACTTCTCTACTGGTGGAAACTGAATATTGTAGCACAATCCAGTTTACAGATTGGTGGCAAGGAGGAGTTGTCAGAGATCCCTTATACGAGTAGAAGGATGTCCTTGACAGATCACGCAGCTGAGGTACCAAGTTGTACAGGTTCAAGTTCATTGGTACCTTTTTGTTGCTATCTGTGAAATAACATTTGAAACAATAACGATTGCCTTTAATTAAATCTTCCACCTTCCATCTTTTATCTTCGGCCACTCACTGATTTCCAATTTTGAAAGTTGTTTGTTTTATATAGATACTGGTCCCGGAATGTTTTCGGTAGTGTAGCGGCACTGATAAGCTGTAATAATAAACCTTTATTTAACCACGATCTGTTTTAAAGCAAATACATGCTTGAGGGGTCGTGTGTACGTGTGGCTAACTACCTACCTAAGAGAAATTAATATTACATTGTAATAAACTAAAATAAACGATATTATATTTAAATAAGAATAAGATTTAAAATTGAAAATCACACATGTGTTTTGGAGTTCTCTGGATCGACAAACTGCCAAAATTAAGTTTTTTTATTTTATTGGATCTCTAGTGTAACAGTTGCTATTGTCTTTGCAGCTACTGAGGGGCATTGTTCTTGTTTTTTGTTCCCATGTTCTCTAAAAGGGTAGCGAGCCAATCGAGTGAGCCCTTGCAAGACCTACCCCATACCCCATTTTTCCCGTGGGGCTTAGCAATGTGGGTAAAGCAATAAAGCAATGTGGCCCATTGTACACTTCTTTTGGTTAACTCCGGTTTAAGTAAGGTGCATTTAAGCGACTGGAGGTATAATTGATATTCCACTCGAATGGGCCTAAGTGGAGCTGTTGTAGATGAGTGTATATCTGAGTGTATACCTGTGTGATGTAACACAATAATGTAGCTCAAACGAGAAACTTGTGTGATGTGAAACAACGTTGGGCATTGCTTACGTAGGGGAATGTTTTTACCAAGTGACCATAAATAATGGTGTTGTTCGATGCAGTATTTACCAAGATTTGGTCTGCAAAAAGACAGACAGACAGTCAGACAGACAGACAGACAGACACACGGACAAAACAGAGAGAAATACAGACAGATCAGACAAAGACAGACACAGTATAACAAAAACCCCGTTAGGTTAATGTCTGACCATTTGTGTCAAAGAAAAATAAGGAAAACAGGTTCATAAAGTCATACCTGCTTTAGCTATCTGCTTCATGGCGGTGGTTAGCTTTTGCCACTCAGCGTTTGATTCGTCGCCACCATTATCTTTCATTTGAACATAATAAAATATGAAAGCATGGGTTTTCTGGCGTGGTGTTTCGGTTTATAAAAGTACCAAGTTTGAAACAAATATTATTATATTGTTGCACTTTTGTTTTCATACCACAAAGAACACAGCAATTACAGAAAGGCCATCTGGGTTGTCAGCGGCAGCATCAAAATTGACGTACTTTGTGTTATAAGTCACAAAATGTAGCTACAAGAAGAAAACAAAATGATTTAAACCTTGTTAGAGAGCTCACCTTTTGTAGAAATCTTACTGTCAGTCGGGGTGGAGGGCATGGGTGGGACAGATAAATCTTTACGATAAAGGCAGATGATAAATTCTTAGCCTGATAAAATGATCTCCAATCAATGAAAAAAGGTATTCTGGGGATTGTTATTCGCTTTTAGTCATATTTATAAGCGATTCCTTATTGCACCAAATACAGGTACAAGGGTAAAAAACATTGTTTTGAACTTTACAGTGTTCGTAAAAACTGGGAATGACAAGACTACTATCAATACTTCAGCTTGTTATTAGAAGAAAGCTGTTAGCGGTTCATCTACCCGGCTCCAAGCTATGCTAAGGGAAGTGGTCAAAACAAATGTACTCGACGCGGACCCCCTTGTGTAGGGTCAGGGGGTTATGCAAGATACCACCTGTCTGATTAGCCAAATAGACAAAATTTATTGGCTTCAAAATTTGTGCATGAAGCTTGCATTGATGAAAAAATTGCACAAGGATGGTTGAATCTTTTCCTTAGTTTTTACTCCTGATAGAGTGGGGCTATACAAACAAGACACCATCTTTTAAGGCGGGGAAAGGGGGGGGGGGGGGTGGTACATGAAGAGACCACCTGTCTTTTTGAAGAGTGGTGAGTCCTATCTGAGTACAATAGTTTTGAACATTTCCCTAAATCTGAGTTGATGCTGAACTACAGTGTGATGATCATTGAACCAGTGTACCTCTCCGGAGTACAGTTTGCCATCAACAGCGTGTTCAGATCCTCTCGAGGCTTCACAACCAAAATGAAAGTGAAGCTGCTGAAGTATATATACACTGCTGTCTCCCCAGGGACCACCGATGAGTAAAGCAGAGCCTCTGGAACTGTCAACAGTGAAGGTTGGGGCATGTCCATTGTTCACTAAAGCGCCGGTAAAAATCCCCATTAAGTAATCAGGAATGAAGCGGAAACCGATCAGATATGAATCCTTCTCGACCTTGCTAGTGTCAATGTTGATGGGAGACTGGGCGTTCTCGACACAGTGTTGCGAAATATTTTTCCAGTCTTTTGGTCCGTTAATGGAAGCTCCATGTTCAAACACTGCCAAAATTAAAACCCTTTTTGGATTAAGTCTGTTATTTATTGAGCATTTAATTATAAACAAATAAACAAGCAAAGAAAAAAAAGGAAAGAAAAAAGGTAACAAACTAAACAAACAAAACAAAGTAAAGTAACATCCTTCCTTGAAGTTCAAACTTTCACGGTCAAAGATTCTAATACAAACAAGAACTGTTAATATATTATTATACTTTACCAGTTTCCCCATATTTCCATTGTTTTTCTAAAAAAGAGGGAAAACATTATATGTTCAATCAAAATGGTTGAACCCCATTATTCACCCTTTTGTTGTTACATCTTCTTGAGATGATTTTAATCTCTCGTTCCGTTTTTAATGTTCAATTTAGCGTTCACTTCAATGAATTTTAAGAACAAAACGAAAACAAACAAACAAATGACACATGAATCCCATAGTCAAATTTCCGATGCCCCGTCAAAATAAATATTTTCTAAAATCATTTTTTCACAGTCAAGTAAGCCCTTGTTAAGTTCGTATTGGTCTGGAAGACCTGACTAAATGGGTGCCAGTTATCTGTACGAGTTAGAAAAACCTGTTAAGTTTCGAGCAAGATTTTTTTTACTTATCTCAACTATGTGTGGGCTTAAGTTTAATTGTAAAGATCAACAGATTGTAGGTTGACGGCCTGTCTACTCGCTCACCTGAAGAATGTTGAGGACCTGCTGGTACTGGACCTAAAAAGGTTTATTAACCAGTCAGTATAGACTCATCTTATCAAGACTTTGCAACAATAATCTGGTGTGTACCCCGTATTATAATTTTAAAATACGTTTACGGGCAATATTATTTGTTGGCAGTAAACGTTATGGAAATGAGCTGCAATGCTTACTCTGCTCTCCGTTTCCACAGTAACGCAGCTTACAAAATTGCGCTGGCGCGAGCTCGTACACATAGAATCAACCACAGTTACGAACCCTTTATGTTAGATGACCACTGACAGCAGCCAGACGACCCATGAAAGCAAACCATGGCTTTTATCGGCCCTTTGGATGGGGAAGGTTACTTGGGTACCGCATTTATTCATAGGCACACATGCGGTGGGCATCATGGTGCCTGCAGCACCACGGAATCGGTACCATCCCGAATGTAGCCCCGAGTCACATTTATTGATAGCCGCATTTGAATCCCGGGGGGGGGGGGGGGGGGACTCGCATATGAAAGTGACGGGGATGCTCGTCGTCTCGCTTAGGGGTGTAAATTTCGGACTTTTGGTCTCGCTTAGGGTGTTCCGGGAAAAAACGCCCAAAACGCCAATATTTTTAGCCATAATGGTCTCGTTTAGGGTTACACACGAAGAAATATACAAATTTAAACTCCATTCTTAGTTTTTTGGTATCTTTTAGGGGTCAAGAAAGGTTTGGGCCACACCCAGATTGGTCTCGTTTAGGGGTTCTTTTTAAAATTTCCGACGAGCATCCCCGTCCATTTCATATGGGAGTCTATCCCCCCGGGATTTGAATAGGACATGGACCTGTCTGCTTCTTCCAGAAACATGTGATTTGAGCATTCTAGAAACGGCAGAGAAACATAAAAAGCAAACTGTCGGCATTCGTAACTCAATCGAACGAACGATCGAAATAATTAATGAAAGAACGAACGAACGAATGAACGAACAAACAAACAGACGAACGAACGAAAGAATGAAAGAACAAAAGAAAGGAAATAAACGAAAAAACAAAATTACGAACGAACGAATGAACGAACGAAAGAACGAACGAACGAACGAACGATCGAGCGAAAGATCGGACGAACGAACGATCGAACGAACGGACGATCAAACGAACGAACTGGGTGGACATTCAGCAAAGATTCAATTATCATTTATTAATTATCATATTCACCCCAGTATTGCTCTTTTCTGAATGACGAAAAACGATGAGACTCGCGCGCGTTGAACTGATATTTAACCTTTTTTGGAGTACGTGAAGAAATTTATTTCAGTTGCAATGTCTCGAAGCCTTTGTTACTTTGAAGCACACGGTATTGTTGATAATAACAAAATAAACATATTACTTAATGTAAACGAACTACAAAAACTGTATATGATCGGTAAAACTTGCAAAAACGTCTCAAGAGCAGACAAAAATCAATCAGAGTGTTTAGCCACCCAAAGTGTTTTAACGTTTTATGGTATCCAAATCAGTGTACACATTTTTGCAAGGATTTTAGTGAGAACAAACACGCAAAAATTTATTGCCAATATCTCGATCAACATCTCAACATAGCGTTTTCATCGACGTAGTGTTTTATACTTTTCATTTCACAGAAGGTAAGAGAAAACGACCCAAGTTCAAAACCAACAAAGGAGTACTAAGGAGTTTAAGAAGGACTTTAAATAAAAACTGCGCTTGCACTGGCTGAAAATTTAAAAATCAAATTCCTTCATTTTTTTGCTCATTAATAGCTTTTAGGTAGATAAGAAACCTGATGTATTTTGTTCCCCCCAGAAGTCTTCTAATTTCGAGAAAAAACCAAAGTCAGTTTTCGTGATCGGAGCCTCAAAGTGGCACAATTTTCAACCCGAAATTCGCTATCGTTAACTCTCGTCGCGTTCACAAACAAAGCCACATTGAGAACTTTGGATGCTTTCTATCAACAGAGACACTCTTTTCCATTCGCTAAAATATAATTTCAGGGCTTAAGCAAAACTCTTCGAACTGAAATAATTAAAAAGGTGGGGAATACTTTTCACGATACTAGAAAGTCGAATTAAACGGCAGTTTTCAACGGAATTATTTAATATGTGGTATAACTCCAAATTTTCTCAATTGTCGTTTAAACACACATGTAAATGTTTATCTAAGACATACCTGAGAATTGGCTCGGGTTGTTGAAGGCAGCATATTTACCAATGCATCGTAGTCCCACAAAATGTTGTGATATCGATCAAAATAGCCTAACTGAAAGCTAAACATTTCTTGGCTCCAAAATACAACAAAGCAACTGTTAAGCGCGAAATTCCTTTTGCATCTTCATCCTTAGCAATTTTCCTTTATCGTGGTTCTTTTCTCTTGACGAAAGTGTGTACAGAACTCCAGAACGATCAATTTGCTTCCTCAAACTGCGTTGGCGGTGCTGGAGAATTGTTTTGCGTTATTTTAACTCCGTGACATTCTCGACCCCAGAGCTCTTACTGCGCAGACTCACTTACGTCACAATATCGCGCTTCATGTCACGTGTATTATGTCACGTAAGTCACAAATCAAATCTTGTGGCAAAATGACAAAGAGGTTTTGCGATCAAAATGGACCTTAATTGACCCAGGTTGGCTTTTTTATCTCACTCTTTCGTTGAAAAGGGAATTTTGCAATGGAACATTCGGCAAGAAGAAGGAAAGACGAGCATTTGGGGTTAAAACATTCATTATCGTGCGTTTGGCAATTAGAAGTATTTACACAGTTTACGGTCATGCTGTGAAAATTTGCCGAAGTTTGATGCCGTCTAAGTGAGAATCTTTCCAACAACCCGAGCCAATTCTCAGGTATGTTTAATAAGAATATCTGTATGCACGTTTGAGCAAGAATTAAAAAAAAAATAATGTTATACCACATGCTAAATACTGCCGTTGAAAATTACTATTTCATTCAAATTTTTGTTATCGTAAAAAGCATTCCTCGTCAGTTCATTTTTTCAGTTGGAAGAGTTGCGCTAAAGCCCTGAAATTATATTCTAGCGAAAGAAAAAGAGTTTTTATGTTGATAGGAAGTGACCAAATTTCTCTGCGCGGTTTTGTAAGCGAACGCGAGAAGTGTTCAAAATAGCTAATTTCGGGTTTAAAAGTTAGGAAATTTGTGACTTCGACCACCGAAATCGATTTTCTTTGTTTTCTTAAAATTAGAAGACCTCTAGGGGAAACAAACTACATCAGGTTTCTTATCTACCTTACAGCTAATAATGAGCAAAAAACGAAGAAAAATCGATGTTCCAATTTCTGCCAGGAAATCAAATTCTTGCTCGGCCGTTCGTAAAAGTCACTCTTAAACTGTAAAGGCTTACCATGTTGGGAGAGCGCACAGTGGAAAAAAATCAAGACGAGAAAACCTTGCAAGTGCATCTTGACTTGACCGACCGCTATGCAGGGCCCAAATGATGTACACGGGATATGAAACAAATGTTATAGCTACCTATTTTTTTTTGGAATATAGCTACCTATTTGCCCAGAATAGAATATCTGGGAATAAATATTGTGTATAACGTCTTTATAGAAAGATTGCGGTGTTGATAAATAAAGGGAAATATGTGCGCACTTTGCAACTCTGTCGAAGTTGTTTTGACATATTTTTCCACGAGATGTGTGAGGTATAAAGAAACGGTTAAACGACGTTTAAACCTACTCAGGAGCAGGTTGACCGTGCTATTGTTTGTTTGTGCACATTTAAACATCGTATAGACGTGGCTTAAGAGTAATTAGTTTCGCAGGCTAAACAACAATTTTAGACCACGACTTTCTACTCGCGGGCTAAAGTTTGTTTAAATATTCGGTCCTTTATTTCTTAGAGTTTCTTGATATCGGGCTACATGTATTTTTTAGCGACGGCACAAAAGTTGCACGATTGCTCACGGTTAAACAAAGAAAAAAATGAACGATTTAAAAAAAATTGTACAATGACAGGTAGGATCATGATTGCTAATGCGTGTAGCTCTATATCATTATGTGTGGAAAACCTGATTTTATTACCATGCCATGCTTGATATGCGTGCGTTACCTTATGCTAACGCTTTGCTACATATGATATGTTATTTACATATTCGCAAAACAACAACTTTTTTTATCTAAAATATTCGTTTTAAATTGGGGGTGCGGCTTATCTGCAAGAACATCTGGAAAACGTCTTTTAGCGTTTCGTGAATGTTAAACTCGTATATAGAATTTTTTTTTTTATCAAGTGAAGTACAAGCTTAAGAGGTATTTTCTTTAACCAAGTTCCATGCTGCTTACTGACTGTGTCATTGACGTTAGGGAAATGTGAAAGAGTGTAAGAACCATAACCGCCACAACACAACATAATCCAACACCATTGCAGCCAACGACCACAATATAACACCACGCAAGCACCAAAACACACAAATAACAAAAAAATACCCAAACGGAACAGAACAGAACATGAGAACCAAGTGACAATAGAACCAAGTTTCTAGGATTGTAGCTAACTTTTGTAACTTCTCTTTCAAACTTCTCTCACAAAACCTCCTACTCCTTGTCACATTTTATTTTTCTCAAATACCGTAAAGGAATTTTGAAAAAAAATGTTTCAATATTATTTTTCAAGTTACAATTGATAACAGATTTTAGGTCTCTCAGTTTTCTGATTTAAGCCTACATGCATTAGCTAGCACGGCACAAAAACTGTACGAGAGCACATACTAGTTAACCAAAGAACAAAGTTGATGATGCAAAATGTATACTGACAGCTGGGATTGTGTTTGATTTTATCAATGTATGCACAACTTGATTTGTTTCGCCATGCTTCATATTCATGCGTTACTTAGTTACCATATCATGATTATTCACAATATAACTTAAAGGGGCAGTATCATGAGTATCACCTCGAAAAGTCAAAAGTCAAAAGAAATATTGGTCTAGCTTTGTTACAAATGACTTTAACAGTCCACTGCAGGGACAAAAGATGTGTTATCATAAGTAATACAGGCATGAGATTTCAATCAAAAATTGAAGACGTCTGGCAGACGTTTTCAAACTCTGCCCATGTGTCTTGAATAAGTAATGACACTTTGCTCTCCTTTGAATGATTCACTTAATATGTTCACCTTGGTGTTCTAGGCGAAGCCATTCAGTCGTAATTTTAAACCCATTTTGGCCTTAAATGCATTAAAATCCCCATGATACTGCCCCTCTAAAGGTCAATCGGTTGTTCCCCTCCCCATTATCCTAAGGCTAAGACGGTGCTGCAGAGTTGGATGTTTTTTTTTACTAAAGTTCCTTTGCCCCAAGATGTAGATTTCGATTGATTCTTCATTTCTTTTACTCTCCGGGAAAATTAAATAAGCACTTTAATTATATAGCTGTCAGTAAATCCTATATTGTCAGCGCAGCTATTTTTCCTTAATTTCTGAGAACTGTCCAATTTGGGATTAAATTTGGATAGTTTTAATTAGGACTTTCAGGTAAAATGCACAAACTGTCCAATTTAAGAAAAATTGGACAGTTTTGTCTCAGCCAATCAAATCGAAAAAAAAATAACATGTGACGGATATTAGCCAATTAGCACAAAGCATAGCGTCAGCCCTGTAAACTTGTCGCATTGTTAGTCGACAATGGCGGAATTTTTAAGGCAAGTTTGCAACGTTTTTCCATTTCTTTTGAGCTTTTCAGCAATAGTAACAACAAAGAGAAATTTTCCACGTTGTCAGAAGAGGAGCTAGCTACACTAAGAAGCAAAAACCAAGGGCAAAACACCTCCTATAGTACAAAACTTGGGTGAACGTAAGTGCATCGAAGCGAAGCAAGAGATCTGTCAGATATTCATCGCCATGAGCTAGATGCAATTCTTTGTCGTTTTTTTGCTGAAATTCGAAAAGAAAAGACGGTGATGAAGTACGAACGAGATAGTGGAAAGGAGTATGTCAGATTCAAGAAGTTGTAAAGCTCTTCGGACACTTTGTTTACGACTTTCATTGATTGATGCAGTGTTTTCACTCACTTTGTAGCAAGCTTCGCAAACTCAGGTGAATAAAATTGCACAATGCTTTGAGTGAGTTGCATGTGCTGTACTTTTCCCGTTCTGGACATAAGTTTATTTTTTACGCTGGACTGACTGACTACAAGCTATATAATTAATATGTAACCGGACTACATGCTTGTCCAATTTGAAAATAACTAGATTCAAAAAATTCCTCTGACAGCCAAATTGGACTCGGCTTACGGCCTCGTCCAATTTTGGCTGCCCTCGGAATTTTTTCATCAAATTATTTCCAAATTGGACAGCATGTAGTCCAATTACGTATACAAAGTCAAGGAATCTTCGGGCTTCTAATTGGAGGCAAATCTTAATGGGAAGCTTAATAAAGAAATTAACCAGGACTTGGTTCCAACAGAAGTTTAATGACATTAATGTTTGTACAATTATTTACAATCCCTTACTTCTTACTCTGAGTATAACTTTCTCTCTTATCTTCTCACATCATGGCCGTAACCAGACCTCTGCCATAGACGAGGCAAACTATTGCGAAGGGGCTCAGGGGGCATGCCCTCCAGAACATTTTGAAATCTAGAAGCTCTGAAACTCTTTCAGAGACATTTTTTATGAGGTAGTTCTTAAGAAAAAAAAATCTTGTTCACCTGGGAATTATTTTCCCAACAAAAAATATTTTGTTTTCAGTTTTTGGTAAAAATCTAGACAAAGCAAGTGCCTCGTCTTGCCTCTCGCTAGTTACGGCCCTGCACATGTTATGTACCAATCGCGAGGACATTGTACATGCAGTCAGCCGTTTTAAGGAGCTATGCTACGTAATTTTAAACATTCTTTGTGACGTGGTCGAAGGGAATCTAAAATACCTATACATACAACTACATCCACTGATGAAAAACATAATTACATAATTATTTACTCACAATGCGATGAAGAGTGTGATGATGCAAGACTTGGCAAATTGTAACATCCTGAAGGGTGATGAAATCCAAACGGGTCAGTTTGCACAACAACAATGAAAAGCTTCCTTTTGACGTTATCGTATAAGTGTCTTTTATTCCTGCTATTTTTAAGTCTTTTACTCTCGCTTTGAAAAATGGAATACATTCCACTTTTGTTTTGACGTATTTCTACGTTTTGCACGATTTCATTTAGAATTTAGCAACTCTGAATTCTGAAGTAAGAACTTTAAGAACGCCCTGTAATTATTTTGTATGCAACACGACCAACACGATTAATTTACATCTTTAACTGACTGACATATAAACTGTATATAAGGACAGGTTATGTTTCAAAAGATGAAAGGGAGCATTACCAACACTGGGTGACACAGCGCAATAAGAAGCAGAAAAACCACAATCCGTTTTACTGGAATCTGTAGTGAACAGCACAAAGAGAAACCTTCCACTGCTATGCTTCCCAAATGGTAGCTGTCGGCCGCATGCTCTTTTAATCATGGGGCTCGCAGTGGAGTTTCCATCGAATATTTTCACCACGTCCCATAACATTCGCAATTATTTCGAGTTTTCTCGTAAACCTTTTCCGCTTTCCACATTTTCACAGAATATAGATACCTTTTGGGGACATCGTGTGAGAAATATTTCGGTATGAAGTTCTCTGTGGCTCTTTGGTGCTCTTTTTGTTCGTGGTTTCATTCAGCCTACACAGTGGACACTGCGCAACAATTTTTCCCGCGTTTCCATACGATAACTTTATTTAGATCTTACTGAAACGTCCACATCATCCAGTCGATAGAAGATAAAGCCAATTACTTGTTTTACAGTTACGGAAAATGCGGCCAGTGCCCATATCGTGTAGCACTCGACACATGAATTAAACAAACAAACAAACAAACAAAAAAAGAGCAGTTGGATTATGAGATCTCTTAGACCTTTTACCTGTGTAGTGTCACTGAGTAATTTCACCCGTTGTCTATATTTTGACTTGCACTGCGTGCTTTCATTTGCTGTTTGTAATTTCCTTACTTTCCTTTTAAAAATCTCGGATGACCA
The DNA here is from genome assembly GCF_052425735.1 of Oculina patagonica. NCBI lineage: Eukaryota > Metazoa > Cnidaria > Anthozoa > Scleractinia > Oculinidae > Oculina > Oculina patagonica. The sequence goes on along the minus strand of NC_135758.1, from coordinate 26,624,075 downwards.
TAGCCGCCATGCTGCACGACGTACGTCGTACCCGCGCACGCGTCCGCGAACCATGCCGCTAGCCATGATGACCATAAAAACTCAAATACATGATTCCTCTACTTGTCATTTTTATGCGGCCCTTCGGGCCGCTAAGGAGCTCCGCTATAATTATGCGTAATTTAACTCCAGTCTATAAGGTTCACTAAAGGTAAATAGCTGTGGCAGAATCGCAGGATGTCAAATGCTTGTAGGGCCGCCTTAGTTAAACTGGTTAGCTAGCTTATAGCCAGACGCCTTCTGTTCAGAGCCTTTAAAGTATTATCTATCCCTGGCAATGGCAGTTGCCATGTATCCATGTCTGTCTTCAATTTCATGAGCCAGCTAGGCAATTTATCAACAGGTCAATGACGCCATGTTACTAAATACAAAGAAGTCAAACTGTTTAATTAATACACAAAGTTTATTCATCTTTAGCTAGATTAAAATAGAAGTACACTATTTTGTAACACTTCACGCCGGAAAATATCCGAACATGAGTGCCACAACATCCTACAATGTTAACAACCTGTTGTGAATAGCAAGTACTCGTTTACTTGTTTGGAAAAAGTCATAGCTATTCGTGGTAAAAAAGTTTATTTTATTGTTATTTCTTTTATTCATTTTTTTCTCATGATTTTACTTAAAACAACGTACGCGATTGTTTCGCACCATATCCAAACAAATTAACTACGCTATTCTACCATCCCATTAGCCTAGCATTATAAATCAATGGCAAACTTAACAGCTAGACTTACGTCACTAATACTACATTGTAATTATGATGAAAAAAGTTGAGTTTTGTTTCTTTTTAAACAATGATTATCCATGTTTTCGCTATAACAAACGTGCAATCTGCGATCCGCCACATACTCCGGGATACAACAAATACAGCAACCTATCATCGCATTAATCGTGTCTTTAACTTAAACATCACGATATCCAAAACAACAACCACAATAGAAAGATCCTGTCGGTTCAAAGATGCACAAAGCACCACTTAAAAAATGTAACTAATCTAGGTTCCTCCTTGACATGTCTTAGCCCTTTCCTGGGAAACTCGTGATTCTTATTTAAAACTGATCGACACGCATGTTTACAATAACACTATACTAATAAGTTGTTGTAAGTCCTCGAGAGACCACGGTTCCGCCATATGACATGGGATCCATAACTAAATAGATAAAGAAAAATAATTAGAACAAGTAATTTGTCTTTTGATGGAAACAAATTATGATGTTTGAAACGGAAAAAAAGTAATATAATCGCAAGTATACAATAGCAATTTTTTGAGATTTTGGAGATTTATATGTTAAACTAGGGGGCCAAAGGTACTTTGTTGCTTTGCTAATTCTTCGAAATGAGCTTGCCAAATTTTGCGCTACTAATTAAACTTAAACATTTCAGTATGATTTCATTTTCACCCTCTGATATAATTGTGACAATGAATTAAGATGGTTTCCGCCGAACATTCGAGCAATAAAGACAAAACAAAGTTGCTAAAAAGATCTCATAGCATGGTAACAGTTAGAGTGCAGTTAAAAACAACTTAAGCTGACCCCGCGAGAGAAAAGTGAATTTGAATTTGTCAATATTTCAATTAAAACGGGCCTTTTTTCGTCAGTTCAAAACAAAATAACGCGCTTTTAAAGCATTTTTTACGAGGTTTGATTTTCTCGAGAATGCTTTAGAATTAAATCACAGGGTCACTAAGAAAAATGAATTACAGTGAGCTGTTTGAAATAGTATACAAAATGTTACCGTGCTATGAGTAGATTTTCGGCAATTAATTTTTGCACTTAGGGCTCGAACTTTCAGAATTGTCTAAAGCAAAGTTTAATACCATTACCTTACTTCCGGTCGCCACAGTAACGCAAACGGCAGTAAGGCGTCGGGGGCAGCTCGTACACATAGAAAGATCCACAGTTACGAACCCGGATGCTGGTAGACCAATAACAGCAACTACGGCGCCAATGGAAACACACTGTGCGTTGGACAGCCCCTTGTGCCACTGTAGGATGCCCGCCACTCAGCCAACCTGGCGCACGCGTACCACAGCGTCGTTTAGGCACACATGCATCAGGCATCTGCTTTCCGGCACGTCCTTGGAATCTATACCAGCCCTTAGACAGAGTTCTATCGCATTTGCCAACTCCTCTCCGGTAACCTTGTGCACGGTCACTCTCATCCAAAACCTTGTAGTGTAAGCATTCTATAAAAGTAAAATAATGATAATGATGATGATGAACACGACGACGACAACGGTGATAATAATGATGATGATGATGGTGATGATGGTGATGATGAGGGCAATAGTTCTGGGAAAGGTTACCATGTTCTTTGAGCTCTTACAAACCACATTTTTCATGTTCTACTGCCAAAGTACTATTACGTCCCCTGGGGGCTAATTTAATGAAGGAGGAGCTTAATAGGGAGAGAGGGGCTTGTTAGAAACGGGGGGGGGGGGGGGGCTTATTTCAAATCGCATATCAGTTAGGGTACATATAAAAAAATTGTGCTGCAACACATTCTCCAAAAATAGCAACAATAATAAGTAAATGTGATGTTTCCTTGTTCATTAATTGTCACGATTTCCAATCTAGGGATATTGGCTGGCGGGGGGGGGGGGGGGGGGGGTAAATAGAGAGAGGGGGCCTTATTTAAAAACTCTACTACCAGACGGGGGGGGGGGGGTTAATAGCGTGGAAGGCTTAAAAGAGAGGAGGGATGAATAGAGCTTTTACAATAAAATTATTTAAGTTTATCATTACCTGGAAACTGAGGATTCGGAGTAAGTGCTGAAAAAATGATAATAGGATATTATGATAACATATGAATGAACATATACTATGGAACATGCGCTATATAAATGCATTATCATTATCATTATCATTATTTATTATTTCCCTTTGAAAGGTAAGACAATATTTCAGATATGCGTTATATTATTAGACTAGGGTTTCACCGAACCAACGAAATTATAATTGGCAATCAAGCCAAATGCAAACAAGAGATTAACCAATGAGAGCTACAATAGAGATAACTGACGCAGTGTAAAAAAATCAAACCAATAAAAGACAAAACTATTTATTATTTAAAAATGGAAACTGAAAAAGCAGAGCCTCTGATATCATGGGTGCACTGAAATGTGATAAAATGTAGGTGAATGGGGCACCGATACCTTGCTGTCTGTCGCCACAGTAACGTAATTGGCAGGCCGGTGGTGACGACAACTCGTACACGTAGAAAGCTCCACAATTACGAACCCGGATGTTGGTCGACCAATAACAGCACCTAGTGCGCCAATGGAAACACACTCTGCGTTGGACAGCCCCTTGTGCCACTGTAGGATGTCCGCCACTCAGCCAACCTGGTGCATGCGTACCACACCGTTGCTTAGGCACACACGTATTGGGCATCTGCTTGCCTGCAAGTCCTTGGAATCTATACCAGCCCTTAGACAGAGATCTATCACATTTTACAACTGGTCCCATGTAGCCTTGTGCACGGTCATTCTCACCCAGCACTTTGTAACGTGAACATTCTGAAGAAAATAAACTATGGTGACATAAATTTTTACACTGTACATGTATTAGAGCTGTCTGTTAGTTATTCGACGTAGCGGTCGAAGCTGTATTTGTTTTATTAATTACTTTTCAGTCTATTTTCCCTTGGTTATTGATCTACTGTAGCTTCGACCTTTTAACAAATTGGTCTAATGTTCTCATGCAACGAAAGCACTTTGCCTTTTAACGTAGGGGAAAAAGTCGCAGCTTTTCACTTTCTCGGGTGTGATATCACGAATGAAAACAAGGTTAATCATTTAAATACTTGTCGTCTCTTACCTGAAGAAGGTGTTGGCCCTTGTGCTGCAAAAAGATACAAATACAATGATGAGTCTTCATTTAAGTGTATAAAATACCATAAACAATATATTCTACCAATAATTAAACTAAGAATAGACTGTAAATGGAAATGTTGTTTATAGTGGTCATGCACTTAGCTTCGAGATAACTATATTACAGGCACGCCACTGAAATAGAGGGAAAAAATATTTTAAATGGACATAACAAGGTTAAAAATCCCAACACGCGTTATTTCATCGGTCCACATTACATTTTGCGGTGGCTGGAAGCAATAATAATGATAAATAATACTTAAGCAAAAACTTGATAGATGGAAATTGTCAAGCATAAGGAACAATTTCATATATAACTAACTTATGCGAAAAAATCACAAAAATCCAAGTATCGATTCAAAATTGTCCTGGACCCGAATTATCTAAAACAGAATTTGTGTCCTCGACTAACAGTTTACTGCGTGCACTCAGTTGTATCTTTTAAATTTTTTTAACATCGTCGAACTCAAAGAGAAAAATCTGCACCCCAAAGTTATGCAATAAAAAATATACATCACCGGGCTTGCTTAAGAGTAAAACTACGATTTATCTCCCTCGCGCCCCAAGCCGTGTACAAAAGCCATCATTTTGTTTAGGTGCGCGCGCTAATAACGCGTAAAATTCTGCTCAGTAAGGAAGCGCAATGCAATACTGAAGAATCATTTTAGTAGATGTCGATTACTCGCTACAAATTTAAAATAAAGCAAAAATATGTCTCACGTGTGTATCCAACACCACAATAACGATATGAGCATCCTGGAGGCCTCTGTAACCTGTAAACGAAGTAACGACCGCAATTTCTCACTTGGATGCTATTACTCCTCCAGCAGCAGTTGTTGTCCCAGTGATAACAAACTGTTCTTGACACTACTCCATCACGGACTGTCGGATGTCCTCCTCGAAGCCAACCTGTCGCATGGGTACCGCAGCGGTATGAAGGAACACACGTGCCTGGCATTCGATCTCCCGCCGGGCCAAGAAATCGGTACCAGTCGGTTTGGAGTGAGTTGTCACAGATAGCACGAGCACCTTGGACTTGTCGATAGTCGTACGTTTTTGATCGATCTGCCTCACGAAGAATTTTGTAGCGGAAGCACTCGTGACCTGGTTAAAGTGAGATTATGACCGGTATTTAAAAATTTTCCTTACTCGCCGGCTGAGGTGCATTCATAATTGTTTCTATTCGTTTGGAAAATTTCAAACGAACTCAGACAATGTTTCTGGTTTATCAAAACCTTTGAGATCTATACACGACCAGAATAAATTATCCGACTTACCAGAAAATTTTACTAAAGAAAAGATTCTTGCTCCTTTTTTGACAGTTTTGTATTGGTCCAAGATAAAATGGTGAAAGGGACAAATAACACCAGTCTGGTCTGTATAATTTTATGTTCTTTTTGTATCATTTATTTGTTGTTTTAGTACCGTTTGAAGAGGTGAGATGAGGCTGGACTGTTTGGATTAACGGGGACACATTCCACTCTGTGATAACCCTTGTGTTTGAGTGAGTGAATACTTTTAAGGCCAATTAAAACATCTGATACCACAGCTATTTTTGGGATAGATAATAGCAGTGCATTGCTTACCTGCTGTCGGTGTTGGGCTTGGTGCTGAAAAGAAAATAACATTATTAAATTAAATTTAATACGAAACAGTATAATTGAACTTTCTGCATAAAAAAGTATGACGAGATATATGGTGTGCTTTAATGTGTAAAGCCCGACTGGTTGCCGCAAGCAATTTCTTTACAGTGGTTAAATAACTTGGTACTTAGTTCGGACTTTCTTTTTTGCCAGGCTACACCTCCAATCATTCGTATTAAAAAAGTTGAAATTGTTTCTCAACAATATCAAAAAGACTACTAATGTCGTTAACTCACTCATATTTTATAACAAAAAAGAATATTTCTCACGTGTATATCCAACACCACAATATCGAAGTGAGCATCCTGGAGGCCTCTTTAGCCTGTACACGAAGAAACGACCGCAGTTTCTCACTTGGATGTTATTACTCCTCCAACAGCAGTTGTTGACCCAGTGATAACAGACTGTTCTTGACACTACTCCATCACGGACTGTCGGATGTCCTCCTCGAAGCCAACCTGCCGCATGGGTACCGCAGCGGTATGAAGGAACACACGTGCCTGGCATTCGATCTCCCGCCGGGCCAAGAAATCGATACCAGCCGGTTTGGAGTGAGTTATCACAGATAGCACGAGCACCTTGGACCTGTCGATAGTCGTACGCTTGTGATCGATCTGCCTCACGGAGAGTTCTATAGCGGCTGCACTCGTAAGCTGGTTAAAGTGAGAATCAATAAAAACAACAAATTAATGATCATGCTTATGGTATGATAATATAAATATTCCATCAGGTGAGAGGCACTGACTTTAAAGCTAGAAGGAGAGGTTTATGTTATAATTTCTTTTAAGTGATAACTTGATTTTAACACTGAAATTTTCTTGCTGAGTTAAACCTTTATATTCTGGATGTGACCTCATCTGACTTTTTATATAATTTGACAAAAAAAATAATAATATGAGATCATTGTTTCACTTGTTACCGTTAAAAATTTAAACTGTGTAGCCGTAAACGATCGAATGTTCTTTTTGGTGCATAATATGAGACATTTTGATGTTCTTACTGGTTTAATTAATTTTCTGCTATCTCATACTGAAGGGAATCCTGGTGTTACTGTAAAACTAAGGTAATTGATAAACAGGAAAAAATTAGAATATCCTATAACCCAAAACCGAGTTCAAATCCACGTCTCGTTGCTTAAAGTGACGTCATAGGCCGGCTCAGAAGCTATCATCGTATTTGTGCTTTTACCGGCCGACATTTAACGATTTGTACAACACATGTGAAGCGGCTGTTTGGAGGCATCCTTTATTTAAGCGGCTGTTTCTTTTACTTTGAGTGGATAATTCTACACGCGCGAAATTTCTTATCCACTCTTATATCCTTTTGTGCCCTTTCGCGCCTTTTTGACACTGGTACCAAAAATCGCCATCTATAGCTTCGGATAAAAAACTATCTCTTCTTTATTTATCAATATCTCACTTCCGTTCCCGAGGTCTATATCGCATTCTTCCTGTCTTCTTAGTGCTTCAATACAACCTTAAACGCAGCTGCAATATCCTCTTTGGTTATTCAATCCTGGTTTGCCTGGGCGCAGATAATACATCTTGTATGGAACCGTCTCCTAGGCTCAATAATAGGAAAATTTTTCATCGCTCATTATACTCGGGCAAATCCTCTTTGTTTCCAACTAGTCTTCATTCCTTCTTCATTTCCGTTATCTTATTTCATTAGCCTGGCATCTTTTGCCTGAGTGCTTCAGGGTTTTTTTTAATATTTTGATTCGCAATTCATCGAGGCTTAGGCAAGTGTTATATATCCTCTTTGGTTATTCCAATTTGGAGTCCTGGCATCATTGTATGCCTTAGTGCTTCAGGGATACATAACCTTTTTTTTTAAATATTTTGATTCGCACATGTCATCGAGGCTTAGGCAAGTGTTATATATCCTCTTTGGTTATTCCAATTTGGATTCCTGGCATCATTGTATGCCTGAGTGCGTCAGGGATATATAACCTTTTTTTAATATTTTGATTCGCACATGACATCGAGGCTTAGGCAAGCGTTATATATCCTCTTTGGTTATTCCAATTTGGAGTCCTGGCATCATTGTATGCCTGAGTGCTTCAGGGATATATAACCTTTTTTAATATTTTGATTCGCACATGACATCGAGGCTTAGACAAGTGTCATATTCCTCTTTGGTTTTCTTTAGTCCTGGCATCATTGTGCCTGAGTGCTTCAGGGTAATAACTTTTTTTTAAATATTTTGATTCGCACTGTCATCGAGGCTTAGGCAGTGTAATATCCTCTTGGTTACAATTTGTCCTGTCTTGTATGCCTGGTGCGTCAGGGAATAATTTTTTATATTTTGATTCGCATACATCGAGGCTTAACAAGTGTTATATTCCTCTTTGGTTTTTCCAACTTGGAGTCCTGACATCACTGTATTCCTGAGTGCTTCAGGGATAAAACTTTTTTTAATATTTTGATTCGCACTGACATCGAGGCTTACAAGTGTTTTCTCTTTGGTATTCCAATTTTAGTCCTGGCATCATTGTATGCCTGAGTGCTTCAGGGATATATACCTTTTTTTAAATATTTTGATTCGCACATGTCATCGAGGCTTAGGCAAGTGTTATATATCCTCTTTGGTTATTCCAATTTGGAGTCCTGGCATCATTGTATGCCTTAGTGCTTCAGGGATACATAACCTTTTTTTTTTTAAATATTTTGATTCGCACATGTCATCGAGGCTTAGGCAAGTGTTATATATCCTCTTTGGTTATTCCAATTTGGATTCCTGGCATCATTGTATGCCTGAGTGCGTCAGGGATATATAACCTTTTTTTAATATTTTGATTCCACGATCGGGCTTAGCAAGCGTTATATATCCTCTTTGGTTATTCCAATTTGGAGTCCTGGCATCATTGTATGCCTGAGTGCTTCAGGGATATATAACCTTTTTTAATATTTTGATTCGCACTGACATCGAGGCTTAGACAAGTGTCATATATCCTCTTTGGTTATTCCAATTTGGAGTCCTGGCATCATTGTATGCCTGAGTGCTTCAGGGATACATAACCTTTTTTTTTTAAATATTTTGATTCGCACATGACATCGAGGCTTAGGCAAGTGTTATATATCCTCTTTGGTTATTCCAATTTGGAGTCCTGGCATCATTGTATGCCTGAGTGCTTCAGGGATATATAACCTTTTTTTAATATTTTGATTCGCACATGACATCGAGGCTTAAGCAAGTGTTATATATCCTCTTTGGTTTTTCCAACTTGGAGTCCTGGCATCACTGTATTCCTGAGTGCTTCAGGGATATATAACCTTTTTGTTAATATTTTGATTCGCACTTGACATCGAGGCTTAAGCAAGTGTTATATATCCTCTTTGGTTATTCCAACTTTTAGTCCTGGCATCATTGTATGCCTGAGTGCTTCAGGGATATATATAGCCTTTTTTTAATATTTTGATTCGCACATGACATCGAGGCTTAGGCAAGTGTTATATATCCTCTTTGGTTATTCCAATTTGGATTCCTGGCATCATTGTATGCCTGAGTGCTTCAGGGATATATAACCTTTTTTTAATATTTTGATTCGCACTTGACATCGAGGCTTAGGCAAGTGTTATATATCCTCTTTGGTTATTCCAATTTGGAGTCCTGGCATCATTGTATGCCTGAGTGCTTCAGGGATATATAACCTTTTTTTAATATTTTGATTCGCACATGACATCGAGGCTTAGGCAAGTGTTATATATCCTCTTTGGTTATTCCAACTTGGAGTCCTGGCATCATTGTATGCCTGAGTGCTTCAGGGATATATATATATATATATATATATATATATATAACCTCTTTTTAATATTTTGATTCGCACTTGACATCGAGGCTTAGGCAAGTGTTATATATCCTTGCATTGCATGCCTGAGTATTTCTGGGATATACAAACTTCAAAGCTTAGGGCTTCCCCAAGTTTAGCCCTGGTATCAACATCAACATTAACCATGCAAGCAAATGACTAGTATTTTGACTCTTGACGAGAGTCTACTCACAGTTCTCGTCATTCATTCATTTAAACTGTAAAGGAAAGCTTTAAAGTAAAATGAAAAAGAAAACAAAAAATGTACAAAAAGCGCAAAAAAATTCGTAAACGCGCGCCAAGAAGCCCTTTAATGTGATGGCTGCAATAAGTGGCAGCACAGGTCGTGCAACAGAACGTATTGTTCGGTCTACGGTAGGAACATCAAGATGGGAAGAATACTGGGAAGCAGTTGCTGAAATCCTGTTCGCGGCTCGTTTGTACAGCTGGTGTATAAAATAAAGCATATCCTGTCTCCGGTCCAGCAGCACTGTACATGTCCCCAAAACGGCTCTTTTACTGATGAGCCACCGCGCCCTGCTTTCGTCGTTTTGGACGTTTGTAGGTCGCTAAAAATGGCTCTTTTAGGAGCCGCCAAATCTGCAAAAGTCATGATCAACATAGGTTGTGTACTTTTACATTGTAAACTAAAAATTGTTATTTCTCCGCGGAAAATATGGGCCATGCATTCACATCAATAAGTTGTTCAGGTAGATCAGAAAAAACATCAATGAAAGGATAAAAATCTAAAATTCGAACTTTGTTTAGAAATGCCAACGAATTAATATAAGTAGATGGAATTTTTCACCGCTGAACTTCCTCCGCCAAACGCTTTGTGCTATGGGCTGCGAAAAAGTGTGCAATTCGGTGTAGAAGCCTTACATGTAAGTATGGAAATCGCTTGGATAGGTGTTTCGTTCGAGTATTCTTAGAAAAACGGTGAGAAATTCTGACTGCCGGGTATTTAGCGCTGCCGGGTATCTAGACACAACTTTAAAAATACATTTCTATAGAGATATTTCCGTACGCGAGTAGTTAAAAATGAGAAAATCGAAGAGTTCGTTCAAGAAGTATTTCGCTTTTGAACTTTTTATCTCGCTCCGTGAAAGAACTGGAGTAAAAGAATCGAAAAGAAGACCGCTCGCATTCTTCCCAAACTAACACTAAACGTGCCAAATATATCATGTTTATAATGTCCCGGAACATCAAACGTCTTGTATTTCTCTGAAGCTTTTTTATGACCAAAATATAATTTTTAATTATATACACTCTTTCACCTTTCGAGGATTATGACACATTCGCGCTAAAGTTCGCACATCTAGTAGAACAGAAACGATTAATGGCAGGGATATTGTTACAATGGAATGCTGCAAGCTACTGGACTTCACGCTGAGATAGAGGAGTGAAAAACCTCTATCTCTGCGGGATACAGAGGTCTGTTTTCGGTTGCTAAGAACTTGCATAGAGGAATTGTCTTCCAACGATCAATTGCCTTAAATGAGATCATTTGCTTGCCAGTATTAGTTCTTACTTGTGGTTTATATGAGTTTTGTTGCGATGCATATCTAGTATTGTAGTTATGAACAGAACTTTTAATAAGTTCTTGGTGAGTGACATTCTTTAACCTGAACGAAAGACATCTTCAGAGTCAAGTGAAAAGTTGTCAGTCGATAATAATGTTGAAAATCTGGTCCGTTGAAGCTAACTGGTCGGCTTCAACTGAAGTTGAAACTGATTGGTCTGTTGAAGCATATTGATCAGCTTCAAGGTTCAAATGGACTATTCAGCTTTAACGGAGCATCATTAAGCGATGATGAATAGTTTTTGAATTATCTACTAAGGGATATAAACAACCAATATCACAGCTATTGTTTAGAAGATTTAATGAGGACAATTTAACCTTTAATATCTTCCATTGCAGTGTAGTGCTTACCTGCTGTTGGAGTCGGAGTTGGTCCTGAAAAAAAAAAGAAGGTTTTCATATTTAATATGATTTAAAACTGCAATCTTTTCGCCATAAACAGTGCGATCAGATCTACTACTGTATCTGCCGTCTAAATCCGGGGTTTTCGACGCGAACTGATACATTTTGATGTTTCACGTGGCTTGACGTTTCTTTTTGCCATGGAGGCGGCTTATTCAATTCTTTTAAGCTGATATTATCATAGAAAAGGAAAACAATTAAAACAACTGCGATAAAAGGAAAATATTGCGATTTTACTGTCTGTTAAAAAGAGACTAACTTCTATAATCTAAAAGTCTGATACTTTCGTTTACCCACAACTATTGTATAACAAACAGTAAAATTTCTTACGTGAATATCCAACACCACAGTAACGAACATGGCATACTGAAGGCCTCTGTAACCTGTATACGAAGAAATAACCGCAGTTTCTCACTTGGATGTTATTACTCCTCCAGCAGCAGTTGTTAGCCCAGTGATAACAGACTGTTCTCGACACCACTCCATCACGGACGGTCGGATGTCCTCCTCGAAGCCAACCTGCCGCATGGGTACCGCAGCGGTATGAAGGAACACACGTGCCTGGCATTCGATCTCCCGCCGGGCCAAGAAATCGGTACCAGCCGGTTTGGAGTGAGTTATCACAGATAGCACGAGCACCTTGGACCTGTCGATAGTCGTACGCTTGTGATCGATCTGCCTCACGGAGAGTTCTATAGCGGCTGCACTCGTAAGCTGGTTAAAGTGAGAATCAATAAAAACAACAAATTAATGATCATGCTTATGGTATGATAATATAAATATTCCATCAGGTGAGAGGCACTGACTTTAAAGCTAGAAGGAGAGGTTTATGTTATAATTTCTTTAAAGTGATAACTTGATTTTAACACTGAAATTTTCTTGCTGAGTTAAACCGTTATATTCTGGATGTGACCTCATCTGACCTTTTAGATAATTTGACAAAAAAATAATAATATGAGATCATTTTTTCACTTGTTCCCGTTAAAAATTTAAACTGTGTAGTCGTAAACGATCGAATGTTCTTTTTGGTGCATAATATGAGACATTTTGATGTTCTTCACTGGTTTAATTTATATCAATTTCTGGCTATCTCATACGTGGAAGTGGAATCCTGGTTGTTACTGTAAAACGAATAAGGTATAGTTGATCAAACAAGTAGAATAGATGCACGATTTACAGGGAAATAAATATTAGAAATGAATGCTCGTCACAGGGAACATATATTCGAATCCTTTTGGTATAGAGGAATTGTCTTCCAACGATCAATTGCCTTAAATGAGATCATTTGCTTGCCAGTAATAGTTCTTACTTGTGGTTTATATAAGTTTTGTTGCGATGCATATCTAGTATTGTAGTTATGAACAGAACTTTTAATAAGTTCTTGGTGAGTGACATTCGTTAACCTGAACGAAAGACATCTTCAGAGTCAAGTGAAAAGTTGTCAGTCGATAATAATGTTGAAAATCTGGTCCGTTGAAGCTAACTGGTCGGCTTCAACTGAAGTTGAAACTGATTGGTCTGTTGAAGCATATTGATCAGCTTCAAGGTTCAAATGGACTATTCAGCTTCAACGGAGCATCATGAAGCGATGATGAATAGTTTTTGAATTATCTACTAAGGGATATAAACAACCAATATCACAGCTATTGTTTAGAAGATTTAATGAGGACAATTTAACCTTTAATATCTTCCATTGCAGTGTAGTGCTTACCTGCTGTTGGAGTCGGAGTTGGTCCTGAAAAAAAAAGAAGGTTTTCATATTTAATATGATTTAAAACTGCAATCGTTTCGCCATAAACAGTGCGATCAGATCTACTACTGTATCTGCCGTCTAAATCCGGGGTTTTCGACGCGAACTAATACATTTTGATAAATGTTTCACGTGGCTTGACGTTTCTTTTTGCCATGGAGGCGGCTTATTCAATTCTTTTAAGCTGATATAATCATAGAAAAGGAAAACAATTAAAACAACTGCGATAAAAGGAAAATATTGCGATTTTACTGTCTGTTAAAAAGAGACTAACTTCTATAATCTAAAAGTCTGATACTTTCGTTTACCCACAACTATTGTATAACAAACAGTAAAATTTCTTACGTGAATATCCAACACCACAGTAACGAACATGGCATACTGAAGGCCTCTGTAACCTGTATACGAAGAAATAACCGCAGTTTCTCACTTGGATGTTATTACTCCTCCAGCAGCAGTTGTTAGCCCAGTGATAACAGACTGTTCTCGACACCACTCCATCACGGACGGTCGGATGTCCTCCTCGAAGCCAACCTGCCGCATGGGTACCGCAGCGGTATGAAGGAACACACGTGCCTGGCATTCGATCTCCCGCCGGGCCAAGAAATCGGTACCAGCCGGTTTGGAGTGAGTTATCACAGATAGCACGAGCACCTTGGACCTGTCGATAGTCGTACGCTTGTGATCGATCTGCCTCACGGAGAGTTCTATAGCGGCTGCACTCGTAAGCTGGTTAAAGTGAGAATCAATAAAAACAACAAATTAATGATCATGCTTATGGTATGATAATATAAATATTCCATCAGGTGAGAGGCACTGACTTTAAAGCTAGAAGGAGAGGTTTATGTTATAATTTCTTTAAAGTGATAACTTGATTTTAACACTGAAATTTTCTTGCTGAGTTAAACCGTTATATTCTGGATGTGACCTCATCTGACCTTTTAGATAATTTGACAAAA
>NC_135758.1:26578448-26609512 GCF_052425735.1 Oculina patagonica | reverse complement strand
CTGGGGCCTGTGTATTTTTGAGTTCATTTTGACTGAGAGGAATGTCATTGCACTTTTCAAGTCACCTGTAAATAGCAACAAAACAAACAAAAACTGTTTATTTTGATGAAATTGCTATTTTTCCAGCATGCAGACTGTATATTAAATGGCCTTTTTCAGTGTGTGAAGAAAAAACTGACTGCTTTCATGTTGGGCTAGTGGATTCAATAATTTTTTCCACTTGCTAGATAGTCAAATGACATTTATGGATTTTTATTTTTTGTTGTTGATCTTTCCAGAGAAACATGGGACTTTGGGTAAGCATATAATGGTTTGACCTCGCCCAGTCTACCTGGGTCAGGCCAGGCCTTCCTTTCATTAATCATAATTTTGCAGAAAAAATGTCAGGCTTCGTTTGAATTTTTTACATTGCTAGCGCGCTGTAGTTAAAAATGCTACTGAAGGTCATCCAACAATTGAAAATACATGCCCAAAAAATGTCAAACAGCTTTTTTATAAAGTAGGCAAATGTCTGGTCAAAAAGTAGATCTTAAATGTATCAGGTAATGAATGTGTGTAGAGTAGAGGATGGGAATTGCTGAGATTGGCTGAAGATATTAATATCTACCTGAACTTGTTCTAATCCATAGTTTACCTCAGCAGTAATTTTGAATTCTGTAAATCCTGTTTACACATTAGGCATTCTATTAATCCCACAAATTAACTGTATACCACAAAATGCAAAAGAAACGTAAATTAAGAAATGGTCACATTAATCACACATGCAAAAAGAGGCAAATCCAATTTTGTTTGCGGCCTGAAATGACCACTTGGTCAATATTTTGACAAACATTTCCTTACGTATAAATAATGAAAGGATGCGATTCTTATTAATTTGAAGTAGCTAAACATGCAGATAACAAATATAAATTACAATTACATGCCTCGACGAACTGAGTGACATAACTATGATACTAACGCCTCAAAATCTACAAGATCTATTTTTTATCGTCGAGCGCCGCTTTAATTCCATTTAGCTAAGAGCACGATTCTATCTTTAGCACTTTTATAAATCTTCACATAAACGCCGAAGACATAAGCTTAAGCCAGTGTTTAAAATAAAATTATAGCACAATAAGAAACGCTTACCTCAGGTCACTGTAAGTTTCTGTTAGAAATGTTTGCGAAAAGCTTCCACCGTTTATCTTCAATTCATTCCATATTCTTCTTTATCGGGGATATAAATAAAGGATATTGCATATCCTTTGTTTGGGGACTCGTAATCGCGTCAAGAAGAAAGAACATTGACAAAACTAATGAGCTCTTCTAATGAGCCCGCAATACGGACCACGGGGAATCCGCTAGCAGGGGAACGTCACTTCTCCCCAGGCGCAACTCCTTTCGTCTGAAAGAAATAAAATCTATCCTCGCCAAAAGAAAATTAAAATGAAAAGAAACTGACAACGCTATCATAAAGAGCATACTCTCAATCCTTTGGCAAAATTTTCTTTTATTTCAAATGCAATTGGTCGTTGAGTAGAAAGCCAACAAACTTTTCAATTGTATTTTTTACTGCCGTACTTTTTCAGGAAAAAGTAATAGTGGCCATTTTTAAAAAACACTATTTAAAAACTACAACTTCGCTCAAAAAGATCCTAAGATAGAGAGAAATTAAAAATGTGATCCGTTCTGGTCACGAGGCCGATGACGTCATAACAATGGGATTGATTAAAAAGTACTTAACATATGAGTAAATACCAACATGTAATTTCTTGTTACCTCACATTTAATGCAACGCCAGATATGCACTTGTACCCAGACCCCTCATTTTTTTTGAAAATTGTACATAGCTCCCTTAATATTTATATTTTGTTCGGTACCTGGGCAGTCCGAAATTCCTCACACCAATGTGCTTCAAACTGCAATGACTGATTTTTCAGTAACAAACTATTTTCGTCACAGTGAGCAAAAAAGAACTTTTGAGCAAAGTCACGAGAGTAATGACGTCATCGACCTACGACTTATACAAGAAGTAATTTATGGTAAGAGTTATATCTATACGACGTACTACTCCTGCTGACTTCAAACTGACCAAGTTATTTGGCATTGACGATTTTTTAGTTGCAAAGGATTTAAGGAAGGTTTTTATTATAATTATATACTGTTTTTTATAATTATTAATAAATAGACTTATGGTGGATTTCCACTGACGCGTAAATTTTTACGTGCGTGAAAAAAATTAGAGACAATGTATGAACGGCCTGCGTAAACGTGTACGCAAGCCGTTCATACATTGTCTCTAATTTTTTCACGCACGTAAAAAATTACGCGTCAGTGGAAATCCACCATAAGGCAAGCCTAAAAGCGGAGCTCCCCGGTTATTTTTCTTTTATACTTTTCTAGACCGATTTTTTTTATTCATGGTATTTTGTTTATATATTATTTTACCAAGAACAACAGCACCAAATACGAGCAAAAATAATTGATCAATCAAAAAGGATTATCAATTAGTAGTCTGTGTATAACCCCCAAGATAAACTATGAACCCTCGGATGTACGAGCTATAACTAATACCTCCACCATTGAACAAGGAACCCCCCCCCCCCCCCCCCCCCCCCACCGAGTTTTCATTCTATTAAGGTGCAACAAAATATTGGTGCACTGAGTAGAAAACCCATAGTGTACTCTACAGGATGGCATAATTTTTGTTACCAGTGACGTCACATGTCGTCACGTGACGTCATTTTAGCATCTTGGATTTTGCCATTTTCTTAGATGGTCAGAAAATAACGGAAATCGATGCTAAATCAAGCTAAATTGCTTATGGAATGCAAAAATAACCAAATCGTATTCTTCTGTTAAAAATATACTGGAACAAATAACGATTTTTCGCCAGACCTCATTGTAATTATGGCTATGTCATGGCAACTCGTCGTCGCTGTTTTTGTTGTTGCTGTTGTTGTCTTTATCTCTTCCTTTACTTAGGAGTGTATTTTTCATAATTTTTCAAAGTATTAACCTTTTTTTTTTCTTTTTCAGCACCAACCCGTACTCCAACTCATGGTGAGTGATGCGATATTAAACAGTTAGAGACTGTTGTTAGCGCTTTGTTTACAAATACACGCACGCAATTGCCGCACAGTGAACGAGAAATTTCGATTTCATTGTGAGACTAAGTGCGTTTTTTTGTAAACAAAACACGAACGGACAGACTCTAACCCTTTTAATTTACAATCTGAGTACACTGCAAGCGATACACGACTTAACTAACTTCAAACAAAAACGTTTATAAAAAGAAGTTTGAAATACATAATTGCACGGGATTAGATCGATAATAAAACAATCACAAATAAATCGTACAGAAATAAAGCTTAAAATGGTTCATAAAATTTTTCATCAGCTGTGGTCGTTCATACATACAGTCAGCGAGAAGCTTGTTCAAAGCACGTCGACGGCTTTCACAATCAAGCAACGAGCAAGTCAATCGTACACAAAAATTGATTTGTCGAGCTACAGTTTACCTTCGCGCTTCAGGTTGTTATCCTCTTCGATTTTGTTTGGTATTGGATCGTTGATAATTTGAGGAACATACTTTTCTTCCACTTTGCAGGCCTTGACACTGAACACTTTTTCAATAATGTACGATTTTCGTAAATTTCCCACACAATTATTTACAATGTCAGATGCGTGGATAATGACGAGAATAACGAATCCTTTGTATCAATTTCCCCCTTATTTTGTTTTATCACTGATAGAAAAAATGGTACCTTTTTATTTCCCTGCAGTTCCTCCAACTTCAATGCCAAGTATTGCGCCTACAACTCCTACAGGTAAATAGTGGTTGAGCTATAAACGTCGTGAATCTCTCCAGTGACAATATTAGTGTAAGTTACGATACAGGTAGACACTAATTAATTACTAATTAAAAACAGCACGCTTACCAACACGTATAGAGTATATATCAAGAGGTGTTCTATACCACAAATTGCATTTTTCTGCAACAAGGTGCGGCTTCGTGTACAGAATGCACACGTACATAGTGCGACGATAATGTATATTCGACGGAATAGAAAAGGATTTTACTCATCGCTATTAGATTATCAATTTTCATAAATGACTACCCTAAGAAAGTATTGCCCTGATCTTACCGAGTACAAGCGATCGTGTGGAAAACCGTCAATAGCTTTGTTCACGCCAAACCTTACTACTTTTCACAATTAACCATGACTTGCGGAAAGCTTTGCTCTTGCCCTCAAGTCTGTGATCTTTTTCTTCAACTTTTGACTGGCCGGATCCAGGATTTTTGACTGGGTGTGGGAAGTCCAACCTTTGATTCAAAAAGCACTGTTGAAACGTACGTTTTTGATGCAAATTATTTCCCCTAAAAAAATCGTTATCCCCAACACACCCCTCCCCTACCCCCGCTCCCACCCACAAACACCAGTCACGGCTGCATGAAATAATTACTTGGCATCTTACAGTGAACATGAAATTCGTAAGTCGTAACAGAAATTCATAGCCAATGCGCATTCAAACCTCTCGCTTGGATTATCGAAAACATTTTCTTTCTATGGGACACCAACGCAAAGGTTTTAACTCAGTTCATGGAACAATCAAATAATCATTATCCTACAACATAGTAAGAAGCAGCAAGGGGAGGCGAGAGAAAGCTGCCACTTATGTCCAGGATTGAACAAAGTACTTGAAAATAAATACTTCATATTTGACAGAACTATCTGTGTTTTGGTGAAATTTTATCAAAAAGGATACTTTGTGATATCTATCATAAAGACGTTTATCTTTTTCATCATACTCTACTTTTTGGGTGTAAATTGTCAGATTACAACTTTAGACAAAAAAAAAATGAGAAAAATGTAATACACCCTTACCCCTTATTTTATCATTATTTTCAGAATGTTCCAATTACACGATCCTTGATGAGTTTGACCGTGCCAAAGGTTACAAGGGAGTAGTTAACAAATGTGACAGATCTCTGTTGAAGGGCTGGTATAGGTTCCTGGGACTTGCAGGAAAGCAGATGCCTGATGCATGTGTGGTACAAGAACGGTGTGGTACGCAAGCGACAGGTTGGCTGAGTGGCGGACATCCTACAGTGGCACAAGGGGCTGTCCAACGCAGTGTGTGTTTCAGTTGGTTATCTAATTGCTGTCGATGGTCTACCAGCATCCGGGTTCGAAACTGTGGAGCTTTCTACGTGTACGAGCTACCCCCAACGCCTTACTGCAATATGCGTTACTGTGGCGACAGAGAGCAAGGTATCATTATACAATTTGCATTGTTTGCTGTACATGTAAAACTCAATTGATAAAAAGTCATGAAAGGCATCCCGTTCTATGTAAGAAGTTGCTATTTTTAAAAGTAACTCACGATTATTTGCCAAAGCAATTGACGCCTGATACCAGTATGGAAGTAAACTTTTCGCTATAGAGAGAGAAATTCGATATTGTTTTAAAAGAAACTTTCTTTTGAAACTTTCAAGCTATTTACATGACCTTCATCATTTAGTCTAACTAACTTATATTTACCATTTTTCAGTGCTAACCCCTAATGCAACTCAAGGTAAGCGATGCTCGAAATAAAAGTGCAAGGGATGTAATAAGGCTTGTATGAAAACCCTTTATTCTTGTAATTTAGAAGGAAATGGGTCACTCCAAACCTCTACGTGTGTACTGTTGTTACCGATTCAAGTTTTTTGTTTTTGCTTTTGCTTATCATCATCATCATCATCATCATCATCATCATCATCATCGCCATCATCATCATCACTATTGTTGTTGTTGTTGTTATTGTCGTTATCTCGGTCCTGTGCTTAGGAGTGCATTTTTCATAACTTTTTTAGTATTAACCATTTTTTTTTCTTTTTCAGTACCAACCCCTACTCCAACTCATGGTGAGTGATGCGCTCAACTAAAATTAAATAGAGTTAAATCGCGCATTGTTCAAGATATTTTTATCTTGTTTTCCTTAATTTCCATAGAAAAAAAAATCAGCAAAAATGAACATGATTTTTTGTAATTTTCCCACACAATTATTTACATTGTCAGATATGTGGATCATGACGAGAATAACGAACCCTTCGTATCAAGTTTTCCCTTATTTTGTTTTACCACTGTTAGAAAAAAATGGTAACTTTTTATTTCCCTGCAGTATCTCCAACTTCAATGTCAAGCATAAGGCCTACAACTCCTACAGGTAAACAGTGGTTGAGATATAAATGTCGTGAATATCTCTAGTGACAATACCAGTGTAAGTTACGATACAGGTAGACACTAATTGATTGTTTATTTAAAACAGCACTCATAACTTCCTTCATTGAACGCTTACCAATACGTATACAGTATGTATCAAGAGGTATTCTCCTATACCACAAATTGCATTTTGCTGCAACATAGTGTGGCTTCGTGTACAGAATGTACACGTACATAGTACGACGATGATGATTATTCGACGGAATAAATAAGGATTTTAGTTATCGTTATTAGATTGTCAATTTCTATAAATGACTACCCTAAGAAAGTATTGCCCTTAACTTACCGAGTACAAGCGATCGTGTGGAAAACCGTCAATAGCTTTGTTTACTCCAACCCTTACTACTTTCAAAATTAACTATGACTTGCGGAAAGCTTTGCTCTTGCCCTCTGTCCGTGATCTTTTGCCTTCAAGGTAGGAAGGAAGAAAAAAAAAATGTTTACTACGGCACAAAGTCTGTAAATTATCTACTTTTGCTATAAATTTTCGTGCCACTAAAATAATGATTTTTCATACTTACATATTTCATTTCAAATATTATATTTACATCACCTAACAAGCTACATAAAAACCAACAAACAAAACTGAAGCATGTGATGTCGATCATCAAGCATTCAAAAATATCTGAAAGACAGTGCTTTGTTTATTCCTAGTTAGATATGTTGTTTCATGTCATATATTTTCCTCTTTAACAGCGGCACCTTGCACATATTACTTGAACCAACGATATGGTAACTTTACCAGTCCAAACTATCCTTCGCACTACCCGAATAATCAGCATTGTACCTGGTTAATCGAGGCTCCTCCTGGCCAGAACATTTATCTACACTTTGGATCATTTGCTCTTGAATATCATCGCAATTGTCAATATGATGTCGTGGAAGTATTCAATGGAAACTCAGGGGCGAGTCCCATGATAAAAAGAGCATGCGGCCGACAGCCACCATGTGGGATGTATAGCAGTGCAAGGTTTCTCTTTGTGAAGTTCACTACAGATTCCAGTGAAACGGATCGTGGCTTTTCTGCTTCTTATTATGCTGTGTCACACAGTGTTGGTAATTATTTCCTATATCTTTAAAAACAGCACCTGTCAGACATTTAATGATGTATACTAGATTTCTGATCTTGTCAAATTTAAAACTAAAAACAAATCTATAAGTACTTACTTTAGAATGCCAAGTTGCCAAATTAAAAATGAAATCATGCAAAATGCACAAGTGCGTCATTATTAAAGTGGAATATATTTATCTTGCAAAGGAAGAGTAAAGAAAATTTAAAAATTGGTGAAAATATAAGACGGTAATCAAAGAGTGTTGTGCAAAATTACCCGTTTTGGTTTTGTTTCCACCCAGGCTACGGTCAGTCTCAAGTCGTTAATTCAGGATCAACATTGTGGTGTAATACGCATACCACTGCATTACCGCACCCTTCAACACATGGTTAGTAAATAATTTTGAACGTTTTTTTTAATATATTTGCTTTTGGGTACGTGGATCGGATACATTATTAACCACGGTACGTCGGTAACTTGTCCTGGCTGTAATTTCTGTCCATTAACGATTACGTACCAATGCAGTATTCACATGACAATGAGTCATATTTCTGTTCTACTTTGTAAGAATATGCACATGTTAGTACTAATTAGTTCTAATTGTTTTGATTCTATTTTCTACAGCAATATCTCCAACGAAGTCTTCTGCTTACATTCCATCAACTGCCTCACCCACTGGTAATACTACACTTCTAAAAATTTAACTTTCAGCCAATCAGTGTGTCCCTTTTTTTACGATATTTCTATTAGACAAATCGATCATATTTTGCATGGTCTACATTCTTAAAGGCTATTACAAATGCTAGGCGCTTTCTCAGTACCCCTTTGGGGCTGATTTACACAGTAGGAATTACTCAGACGCGACAAGCTAACGACAGACGTACGACGTGACTAAGGACCATTTACGACTGTGCGCGTCTACCGTAAGGACGAGGCAGGTTGACCTAAACGACGCAATTCGCGGTATTTACAGA
This sequence comes from Oculina patagonica, assembly GCF_052425735.1. Lineage (NCBI taxonomy): Eukaryota > Metazoa > Cnidaria > Anthozoa > Scleractinia > Oculinidae > Oculina > Oculina patagonica. Next base: position 26,601,238 of record NC_135758.1, on the reverse strand, counting down.
GGGTCGTAAAGGGGTATTCTCATAATGCGTTATTAGCTGATTTAATTTTCCGTGAAACGTGAATTTAACAAATTATTCTTCGTGATCGGTGATCCCAAGGTTTTATCTTTTCCATCAGTGGTCAATCTTGCACATATCTGGAGACTGCGAGTGGCTTTTTTCTCAACTTTTTGGCGCATCATAAATGGTCAGATGAAAACTTTAGACAAAAAAAAATGAGAAAACGTAATACACCCTTACTTCTGTAAAATCGTTACCAGTTTCTAATCGTTTTTTCGTTCTTTTCAGAATGTTCCAATTACACGATCCTGGATGAGTTTGACCGTGCAAAAGGTTACAAGGGAGTAGTTAACAAATGTGACAATTCTCTGTTGAAGCGCTGGTATAGGTTCCTGGGACTTGCAGGAAAGCAGATGCCTGATGCATGTGTGGCACCAGAACGGTGTGGTACCCAAGCGCCCGGTTGGCTGAGTGGCGGACATCCTATAGTGGCACAAGGGGCTGTCCAACGTACAGTGTGTTTCAGTTATTCCAGTTTTTGCTGTCTATTGTCTACTAGCATCCGTGTTCGAAACTGTGGTGCTTTCTACGTGTACGAGCTGCGCCCGACGGATGGCTGCAATTTGCGTTACTGTGGCGACAGAGAGCAAGGTATCATTATACAATTTGCATTGTTTGCTGTACATGTATAACTCAATTGATGAAAAGTCATAAAAGGCATCCCTTTCTACGTAAACGATTATTTGCAATTCACGCTTGATGCGAGTATGGAAGCAAACTTTTCGCTCTAGAAAGAGAAATTCGATATTGTTTTTATAAGAAGCTTTCTTTTGAAACTTTCAAGCTATTTAATTGACGTTCATCATTTAGTCTAACTAACTTATATTTACCATTTTTCAGTGCCAACCCCTAATGCAACTCAAGGTAAGCGATGCCCGAAATAAAAGTGCATGGAATGTAATAAGGCTTGTATGGAAACCCATTATTTTTTTAATTTAGAAGGAAATGGGTCACTCAAAACCTATACGTGTGTACTGTTGTTACTGCTTCAAATTTTTTGTTGTTTTTGCTTATCATCATCATCGTCGTCGTCGTTTCCCTCGTTGTGGCTTTTGTTGCTGTTGTTTTGTTGTTGTTGTTGTTGTTGTTGTTTTCTTTATCTCGTTTTTTACTTAGGAGTGCATTTTTCATAACTTTTTCAGTATTAACCACTTTTTTTTCTTTTTCAGTACCAACCCCTACTCCAACTCATGGTGAGTGATGCGCTAAACTAAAAATATATAGTGTTCAATCGTGCATTGTTCAAGATATTCTTATTTTGTTTTCTTATTTTCATGGAAAGAAACCGAGCAAAAATGAAAAAGCCTTGCCTGATATTATCGGTTGTGATCAATATGCTTATGTGAAAAGTAGGACGTTTTTTGACGCGATTCGGTCTGTTGATGATATCATGGAATTTATCAAACTAACTAAAAGCAATCTGGTATAATGACTGCCTTTCACTTTGAAAAAGCGTTCGACTCCTTAAGTTTTGGAAACTTTAAATCTTTAAATCTTGGGGAGTCTTTCATAAATTGGGTTAAAACTCTCTATTCAAACATTTCCAGCTGTGTTCTCAATAATGGCTTTTCCACTCAGTTATTCGAGGTACAAAGAGGCGTCAGACAGGGAGATCCGCTATCCCCTTATCTCTTCATTATAGTCTTAGAAGTTCTTCTTATAAAAATTCGAGGAGATGACGAAATAAAGGGCATTGTGATAGGAGACAATGAATCCAAAATAACTGCTTTTGCTGATGCATTGACCTCTTTTTTAAAAGAAAATGCCTCTCTTAAAGTACTCCACCCTTGAGAGATTTGGAACTTGTTCTGGCCTAAAACTTAACAACGAAAAAACGGAAGCTCTCTGGCTTGGCAACAGTAACAACAATAGCCAAATTTCAAACATTGATGTCGAAAAAAATAATCAACCCATGAAAATTTTGGGTATCTACTTTACCTATGATTGGCGTAAGGAACAAGAATTCAATTTTGACGCGATTTTAAAATCTTTAAGAAAGACTTAAAACAGCTAACTGGCAATGGATTGATCTTTCTCTATATGGAAGAATTCAAATAATTAAAACATTTGCTATTCCAAAATTTATGTTTCGGGCATCTTTCATCTACTTAAATAAGGATATCGTGAAGCAAGTAAATTCTATAATCTACCAGTTTTTGTGGAATGGCAAGGATGAAATTTAACGTCTGGCCTTAATTAATAAGCGACTATGAAAACGGCGGCCTTCGAATGCCTCATATAGAATCGATGATTGATACCCAGCACATTCAATGTCTTAAGAAATATGTTGATAAATACTCTAGTCCGTGGAAGCATTTCCTATCTTATATTTTAGAGAACCAAGGCGGGAAATTTATTTTGCACTGTAACTTTAACCTGCGATCAGGGGTTCTTTTTTCTTTCTCAGGTTACTGCAACTTTAGTGTAACCGACCTACCCACGGTTCTTCCTAAATTCTTTCGTGATTGTCTCGCCGTCTGGTGCAAGTTAGCAAAGAATGACACACATACTAAAAGTCAATTTGTCGATGAAATCTTATGGATAAATAATCGTTATTTGCGAATTAGTAACAAAACCGTCTACAGTGGAAAAAGGATCTCAAAAGGAATTGTTTGTATAAGCAATATTCTATCAGAGCATGGTAAGCTTCAACCGTGGCCATTTTTCAAAAACAAAGGACTTACTTCAAATGACTACTTATTACTGCTTGGAATATATGCTGCAATCCCTGCCTCTTGGAAAAATGTTCTAAAAATGCTGGAACAGATTTCTTTCAACAAACATCTGACATAAAGGTTCTGGAAACAATTTTTTCTTATTCCACACAAAGCAACATTAGACACTAAAACGAGAACTTTTCAATATATACTTCTTAATCGGATTGTTTATACCAATAAATCTTAAAATAAAATTAGCTGATTCCCCTATGTGTTCCTTTTGCGATGTTGTTGAGGAATCCCTCAAGCATCTATTTTGCTACTGTAGTTTAGTAATTAAAGATTTCTGGATGTCTGTTGTTTTCTGGTTAAATTGTTTAGGTATAAATTTGGATCCTTTAAACGAATCTGATATCCTTTTTGGTCTGACATGTACAAGACCACATTTTCTTCTTTTAAATCATATTATTATTATTGGAAAGAAAATAATATATCAGAGTCGTCTAAAAAGATGTAAACTTTTACTTATTCACTTGAAAAATAAGCTAGAAGCTATAGAAAAGTTAGAACGGAATATAGCGATTAGAAACAATAGACAAAACAAACATAGCAAAAAGTGGCACCCTCTCGTAAGCATTCGTTTTTCTGTGAATATAGATGAAGAACTTTGATCCCGGAAAAGCTTAAAAGTACAGTTCTCTTCCCTTTGTTTCTTTTGTTTTTGTTTGCTTTTGTTTTGTTGTTGTTTTTTATCGATGTAAGAGTAGCGTAAGTGTAAGCATTTAAACTAAAATGTAGTTATATACAGATCTAATGTAAGTAAAGTAAATGTGTGGAATTGTAAGTTAGTGTACGTGGTTGTAACTGTAAGTGTATGTAATTGAATTCAATAAAAAAAAATACATAAAAAGGAAAAAAAAATTAAATTGTTCTTAGTAATTTTCCCATACAATTATTTACATTGTCAGATATGTGGATCATGAGCAGATTATGTTTAACCAATATTATAAAACGGTAACTTTTTATTTCGCTGCAGTTCCTCCGACTTCAATGCCAAGCATAACCCCGACAACTCCTACAGGTAAACAATGGTCAAGGTATATACATCGTGAATATCTCTAGTGACATTATATACCAGTGCGAATTACGTTAAAGGTAGCCACTACATGATAATCAATTTAGAACAACAGTCATTACCATGCGTATATAGAGTGCCGAGTGGTACCCCCTTTCTACCAAGAGAAGCATTTGGCTGCAACAAAGTGGGGCTTCATGTACAGAATGCGACAAGTGTAATTACAAACACGTCAGGTATTACATAGTGCGACGATAATGTCTAATCAGTGGAATAAACCAGCATGTTATTTATCGTTATTAGATCGTCAATTTTCATAAATTACCAGGCACAAGCGATCGTGTTAAAACTGTTAAAACTTTTCTTTACACCAAATCTTACTCCTTTTCACAATTAACGATGACTTGCGGAAAGCTTTGCGCCTGCCCTCGTGTCTTTAATTTGATCCTTTTTATTCAACTGTTGTCCTAAAGTTTGGTCGCAAAAGATTGATTTTCTTTAGACGAAATCCTCAGATAAAATATAAAAAACTCGCCATGCAAAGGAGCATTTATTTGTTTCCATTCATAATCAAGACATCCAAAAATATATAATCGGAATACGTTTTTAAAGTTGAACTCCACCATAAAGCTAAATAAAACAAATGTTAATTGTGACTGAGTAACTGACTTTGCAACAAACTTCTATCTGATCCTCGACTCTTGGTGCTCACCTCTTTTTTATATTTTTTTCTTTTTTTTTTTTAATCGCAAGTATTTTAATGAGAATGCCAAATCAATCCTTATTCAAAAAAAAAAAACAACAACCATCAGTCAAACGCAAATGACCTTAATACACAAAACAACAAACAAAACTGAAGCATTACGTAAGCATGTAATGTCCATCTTCGACAGAATATCAGCAAGTGCCGGCTATGTTTATTCCTGGTTAGATATTTTTTTAATGTGATATATATCTTTCAAATAGGCTTTAATCTTGAATATTTTTCCTTTTGAACAGCGGCACCCTGCACCTATTACTTGAACCAACAATATGGTCGATTTACCAGTCCAAATTACCCGTCCAACTACCCGAATAACCTGCATTGTACCTGGTTAATTGAGGCTCCAGCTGGCTACGGCCGACTTTATCTACGTTTTACATCATTTGCTCTTGAAAGTTGTCGCAACTGTGCGTGTGATGTCCTGGAAATATTCGATGGAAACTCCACTGCGAGCCCCTTGATAAAAAGGGCATGCGGCCGACAGTCGCCACCTAGGATGTTTAGCAGTGGAAGGTTTCTCTTCGTAAAGTTCTCTACAGATTCCAGTGTCACATTACGTGGCTTTAATGCTACTTATATTGCTGTGTCACACAGTGTTTGTAAGTCTTCTTTTTTTTATCTTTTTAAACAGCACCTGTCCTAAAAGCTCAACCAGTTAAAAGTGTAGATTTTAAAACTCGCCTACTGTATAACCACATACGAATTTATAAGAACTTACTTCAGAATAACGAGTTGCCAAATTCAAAATAAAGTCGTACAAAACTCATGCATCGTTATAAACGTGGAACATATGATCCATCTTGCAAAGAGAGAGTAAAATCGGGAATACAAGAGTGTTGTCCATTGAGTCGGTTGCTGGGCCCGATCATAATTTCTGTCGGCATTAATGATTGCGGTTCAGTACAGTATTTAGAGGACAATCGAATCATATCCGGCTTTACTTTGTAAGAATATGTACATGACATAATAATTTATTTCAGTGCAAATAACAACTAAAAAGTACTGATCGTTTTGATTCTATTTCCTACAGCAATATCTCCAACGACGTCTTCTGGATACATTCCATCAACTGCTCCAACCACAGGTAATTCTACAGTTCTCAAAATACGACTTTCAGCCAATCAGTGTGTATCCTATCTTTATGAAATTTCTACTCGACAAATCGATTACATTTTTATGGTCTACATTCTTAAAGACCACAGAAATGCTAAGCGTTTATTCAGTACCCCTTGGGGCCGAATTACACTTTGCCATACACGAGAAGCTTACGACAGGCGTGGGACGTAACTAAGGACCATTAACAAGCGCCCGACTCTGCCGTAAGGACAGAGGCAGGTTGATTTACGAGAGGCAATTCGCGCGTTTACAAAAAGCGCGTAAAAAAATAAATTCGTGTAAAACTCATAAGTACATCGTTATAAAAGTGCAACGTATCCATCTTGCAAAGGGAAAGATAGGTGGGAATAAAAGACGAGAATACAAGTGTGTTGTCCATTGAACCGGTTACTAGTCCCCATCATAAGTTCTGTCCATTTCGGGTCATTGCAGAATTTACAGTACAATCGAATCACATACGACTTTACTTTGTAAGAATATGTACATGACATATTTTTACAAATAACAACTATAAAGTACTTTCAGCTAATCAGTGTGTATGCTTTCTTTAGGCTGGTGTTTAAAAAACACGATCGCATATTTTTTCATGGTCAACACCTTCATATACCATAGAAATAATGCCAAAATAACTCGAGTGAAACCACGTTCAGTGTACATGTTTCAAAATGCAATTCTTCTTCTTCTTTTTTTTCTTTTATTTGCTTGTTCGTTCGTTTTTTTTTTTCTACCAGCTATTTTCAATTCAATGCATGTTATTTCATTCAGTGCGTATTATTCTTATTATTATTATTATTATTATTATTATTATTATTATTATTATTTTTTTTTTTTTTTTTTTTTTTTTTTTTTTTTTTTTTTTTTTTGCTTTTCCACTATATTTGAACGTACCTTTTAAGTTTGCTTTAATTGAAGTGTATTTTCTTGTACAGAGCCTGGAAATCGAATTAGATCACAACCTTTCAATTTGATTAGATAAAAAAACGTGGAAGAAAAGCAAACTTTATTTTGTTATACCACTGTAAGAATAAATGGTTACTTTATATTTCCCTTCAGTGCCTCCAACTACAACGCCAAGCATAACACCGACAACTCCTACAGGTAAGCATTGGTCAACCTATATATCTCTAGTGTCGATACCAGTGTGAATTACGTTAAAGGCAAACAATATACGATTGCATGTAACTCATTATCATACATGTAAAACAAATGCATGTTACTCATCGAGCACAAGCGATCATGTAGAAGACTGTCATTTATTTTTCTCATTTGCGCCAAGCCTTACTTCTTTCCAAACTTAACGATGACTTGCCGAAAGCCTTGCTATTGTCCTCATGCGCATATGATCTATTTTTCATCTTTTGTTAAAATTTGGTCGCAAAAGATTAATTTTCTTAGACAAAATCACTAGCAATAGTAAAGAACTCGCCAAGCAAGAGATCATTGTCCCCATTTATAATAAAGACCCCCCCCCCCCCCCTAAAAATATTAATGGAAGACGACTTTAAATTAAGCAGACATGGGTATGTAGTGAACTCCACGCCAAGGCTAACTAAAACAAATTTTAGGTGTAACTGAGTAACAACTGACTTCGCAATATTCGTCAATCTGATCCTCGACTCTTGTCGCTCAGTTTCGTTTTTATTATGTATTTTACTTTGCTTTTCTTCCCTCGGAATACCAACATCATCATTAGTTTAAACAAAAAAACTAAATTCGACAACTATCAGTCAACCAAAACATGCTTATTTTGGGTGATCTTATTTAAGGGAAAGAATAAAGAATATGGCTGACTGAGGTTCTGTTCGCCAAAAGCATATAACCATAATGTCGAATGTTGGTTGTAAGGTAGGGATCCACCATATGAAAAAGTAAAATAATTGTGTTCAATTTATCCAACGACCAGATCACGAGTGCAGCTGCTACCAAATTCTTCAAGAGCCAGATCGCTCACACGCATACGACTATAGAAAAGTCCAAGGTGGTCGCCCCAAGTGTGACGATTTATTGCAGACCAAGTGGTACCGGTTTGTCGGCTTGGCGGGAGATCGAATGCCAGACGAGTGTGTTCCTTCATATCATTGCGGAACCCTTGCCGCGGGTTGGCTTCGAGGAGGACATCCGACAGTCCGTGATGGTGTGGTATCGAGAACAGTATGCTATAGCTGGGCTAACAACTGCTGCTGGAGGAGTAATAACATCCTAGTAAGAAACTGTGGCAGTTTCGTCGTCTACAGGTTGCAGAAACCTCCTGGTTGCTATTATCGTTACTGTGGTGTTGGATACACACGTAAGAAACATTTTATTTTTTTTTTGAGTAGTAGTGACAAAACCTTGTATGTTAAGGACTTACATCTAGTTATCTGAAAATAACCAGCGAAACCACCTTTATCGAGTAATGTTTTGAAGAAATGTTTAGAAGTCGCCCGGTTCGGGTAGCCTACCTTGTTATATCAGACTTGACGTGCCTTATACATGTGACAAAGTTCTACTGAATGCCAGTTACCCTTCAAAGTGACTACGTCAACAAATAGCTGATATTGAATAATTGCTAATAAAACATGAAGTAGTACCTCATACAAATTGACCTCTTACTAGGTATTACTTAAATTAAGAAAAGAATAACTTCTCATGGTTTACATACTTGTTTTCTGTTCTAAGAATAACCCACCATTATTTGCCAAACAATTCATCCTTGATACAATTATGGAAGCAAACTTTTCGCTCTGCAAAGAGCGAAAAGACCTTCATCGTATGGTCTAACTAACTTAAAGTTACCTTTTTTCCAGTGCAAACCCCTACTCCAACTCAAGGTAAGCGATGCATAGAAATAAAAATGCATGGGATGTAATAAAACATGTATTTTATTTAATCAATTTATAAGGAAATGGCCCGGGTCACTTTGCACCTCTTTGTTTATACTGTTATAACTGATTCTAGTTTTTCGTGTATTTTTTCGTTTATCACCGTCGTCGTCGTCGTCGTTAATTTTGTTGTTTTTAACTCGTCCTTTACTTAGAGTGTATAGTTTCAAAACTTGTCAAAGTATTAACCACGTTCTCCTGTTGTGTTTCTTAATCTCATTGTTTAATTAGGAGTGCATATATTCATATCTTAACGAAGTATTAAACACAGTTTCTTTTTCTTTTTTCAGTACCAACCCCTACTCCAACACAAGGTAAATGATCCGCTGAAAATAAATAAAGTTCAATCATTGCTCAGAATATTTTTATTTTATTTTTCGTATTTATTTTTCCATAGAAATAAACTGAGCACAAATGACCATGATATTTCGTAATTTTAACAAACAATTATTTACAATGCCAGATATGTGTGACATCAGGAGAATAACGAATCCTTCGTATTAAATTCTCCCAAATTAAGGGTGGCAAAACATTCAATTTTTATTCAGCGATATTATTTTTCTACACTTTTTGTGTGCAAATAGTCAGATTGAAACTTAAGACAGAAACAAGCTGAAAATATTGCAATACACTATCATCTCTGCAATACCTAAACGTCTAATCGTTTTATCATTCATTTCAGAATGTTCGAATTACACGGTCCTGAGTGACTTTGACCGTGCCAAAGTTTACAAGGGAGTAGTTAACAAATGCGACAGATCTCTGTCGAAGGGCTGGTATAGGTTTATGGGATATGCTGGTTTGGAGATACCTGACGCATGTGTGGCTAAACAACGGTGTGGTACGATTGCACCAGGTTGGCTAAGTGGCGGACATCCTACAGTGGCACAAGGGGCTGTCCAACGCAGAGTGTGTTTCCATTGGTCCTCTAGTTGTTGTTATTGGTCTACCAGCATCCGGGTTCGTAACTGTGGAGCTTTCTACGTGTACGAGCTGCCCCCGACGCCTTACTGCAATTTGCGTTACTGTGGCGACGGCGAGCGAGGTATCATTATACAATAATCTTTATTTGCTGTACATGTAAAACTCAATTAATGAAACGTCGTTGAAGGCTTCCATTTCTCTGTAAAGAATAATTCACGATAATTTGCCAAGGCAATTCACGTTAAATACGATTTTGGAAGCAAAATTTTCGCTCTACAAAGAGCAATTCGATATTGTTTAAAAAAGAAATTGTGAAACGTTTTAGCTATTTTCTTCACTTTCATCATTCAGTGTAACTAACTTATATTTACTTGTTTTCTTTTTAAGTGCCGCCAACCCTTCCTCCAACTCAAGGTAAGCGATGCGCCGAAATGAAAATGTATGGGATGTAATAAGGCGTGTATAGAAACCATTTATTCATTTAATTTATTTATAAAGAAATGGGTTACTCCCCACATCTACTTGTGAACTCATATATAAAGTTCTGCTTCAAGGTTTTCGTTTTTTGTTTATCTTCAACATCGTCGACACTGTTGTCTTTCTTGTTTTTATCTCGTCATGATCATTTAGTTTGGAGTGTATTTTTTATATCTTCTCTAAGTATTAACCATCTATTTTTTTTTCCCCTTTTTCAGTAACAACCCCTACTCCAACAAAAGGTGAGCGATGTGCTATTCTGAAAATAATTAGAATAAAATAATGCACAGTTCAGAATGTTTTGATTATATTTGTCTTTATTTCCATGGAAATAAACAGAGCTTAAATGAACATGATTTTTCTTAATTTTCCCGCACAATTTTTACAATCACACTGACTAAGGATGACAGATCGGTTTCTGCCGAAACACGTCTGTAAAACTTAATGTTGTGTTTAAAATAAAACCCCATTTACACGCGCAAAAAAATCGGCACGGCACAGCAAATTTTCGGCACCGTGACCAAACCATTTCGGCACGGCACTACCCATTTACACGACCAAAACAAGAAAGTTTTCTCCCGCTAGGCACGGTACCAATTTTTATATCGGCACCCCTACTTTCCATCGGTTTCCTTGCCGAGAAATGGCAGGAAAATGTTTTGCTGTGATTGTTCATCGTGCTTTCAGTGCAAAACGCGAATTTTATCGTAAAGGAACGAGTTGTCGACCATTCAACATATCGAAGAGTGTTCAGGGGCAAAACAAATCGACATCTGAAAGGAGTTGACGAAATCAGAAGAAGAAGATTGAAAAATAAATAAATGCAGTGATGGTGGAAGTAGCTTTCACACGGCGATTTTTTTAGAGCGGGAGCTTTCTCTTACCATCTGCCTCGGTGGCATTCTCATCTCATCAGAACTTCTCTTTTTGTACTCTTTTCGCCGACCACGTGACTAAAAGAAACGAAGTCTCTTGGGGCGAGAATGACGCAGTGGCCGCCATTTTCGTGGAAACAACGCATGCGTCACACTTGTTTTCGGCACGGTGCCTCGATTTACCCGTTCCGAGACTACCTCCTTGAGGTAGTCTTGGCACCCCCAAAACATTGGGCACTGGTGCCACATTTGTTTTGGGACCGGTACGTTTACACGTCGATAATTGGGAGCGCCGTGCCCAAAAATTGTCAGCACGGTGCCAAAAATTTGCCGTGCCGTGCCGATTTTTTTGCGCGTGTAAATGGGGTTTAAGCTTGTATATAGTATCCGTCGCAGCCGCTATTTTGGAGCGTTGCGTGACATCTCAAATAGAGGCTGCAAAGGATACTACTTGCATAGAAACCCTTCATTCACTAGCTTAATAACATTATAAGGAATTGGACCACTGTCCACCTCTACGTGTTTACTGGTAATTTGAATTTTTCTTAGCCAATCAGAACTGAATAATTCTTCAATACTATTTTAGACATCAACAACCCATGCATAGTGAACAAACCGTATGTGTCGTAAAGTACTGAAAGTTCACGACAAGTAACATTCTATTTCCTCACTGTAACTAACGTACGAGTGCTTCCGCTAAAAAACATAATCCGTGAGGCAGATCGCTCCCAGGACTACTGTGTTCCTTCATATAAAGGTTTAACTAGGCAAGATAATTTTAGTCTTTAGTCACTTTAAAGAAGTTATAACATAAACCTCTCCTTCTAGCTTTAAAGTCAGTACCTCTAGACTGATCGACTGTTTATACTATCCTACCAAAAGCGAGGTCATCAATTTGTTTTGTTTTTTTTTAATTGATTCTCATTGCAACCAGCTTACGAGTGCAGCCGCTATGTACTTCTCCATGAGGCCGATCGGTCACAGGCATACGACTATCGACAAGTCCCAGGTGCTCGTCCTATCTGTGACAACTCACTCCCAATCGGTTGGTACAGATTTCTTGGCCCGGCGGGAGATCGAATGCCAGGCACGTGTGTTCCTTCATATCGCTGCGGTACCCATGCGGCAGGTTGGCTTCGAGGAGGACATCCGACCGTGCGCGATGGAGTGGTGTCAAGAACAGTCTGTTATCACTGGGTCAACAACTGCTGCTGGAGGAGTAATAACATTCAAGTGAGAAACTGCGGTTATTTCTTCGTGTACAGGTTACAGAGGCCTCCAACATGCTATGTTCGTTACTGTGGTGTTGGATATACACGTAAGAAATTTTACTGTTTGTTATTAAAATAGTACTGAGTAAACGACAGTATGAGACTGTTCGATTTTAATGAAGTTTATCTATTTTCAAAAGGAAAATCGTTCTGTTTTCCTTCTATCGCAGTTGTTGTAATGGTTTTGAAAAAGCCGCCTTTATGGCAAAATGGAAAGGCCAATCGACGTGACATATTAGTTCGCGTTGACCAGCCCAACTTTACACGGCAGATAATACCACATGATCGCCCTCTTTATTTCGAAAAGATTGCAGTTTCAAATGATATTAAATATAAAAACCTTATTTCCTTTTCAGCACCAACCACAAGTCCAACACCAGGTAAGCAATACACTGCAATGAGAGACATTTGCTACTTATTAACTGCACTGCGCAGTTCTTGCTCTGCGCGTCCTTTTTTTTTAAACTGCGCTGCGCAGTTCTTGCTCTGCACGTCTTTTTTTTTTAACTGCGCTGCGCAGTTCTTGCTCTGCACGTCCTTTTTTTTTTTTTTTTTTTTTTTTTTAACTGCGCTGCGCAGTTCTTGCTCTGCACGTCCTTTTTTTTTTTTTTTTTCTCAGTGACCAGACTGATGCCCCCGCTCGGCCAGGCTGGGGTCACGCAAGGTTTAAAAGCTAGAAAACACTTACTAATGGGAAATTTTCAAATGCTTTGGTCTTAATGAGCATGTTTAGCGTGAGATGTCCGATTTTGAAGCGTTTTATTCAAACAAAATTCTAAATTTTCATGCCTCGAAAGAAAAATATATTTCAGAGGGCCAGAATCTGTGAATAAATACCATTACGTTGGTGTTAAAGAATGTGCTGACATGACAAGTTTCACTTTCTATCGGCTAGACATCGAGTCACGTAATGTAAAGGGAATCCTTTGGTCTTTACTTAACAAATATATTGTGAAGTATTTCTCTCTTTAGTGTAATCTATTTTTTGGCTGTACCATTGAAAGGATTTTAGAGATATGAAGAAAAATTCCCTTCACAAAAATGCCCTGACTTGTAACGCTTACGTCATTGGGTAGGCTAGGGAAATTCCCAATACCATTACGTTGTTGTCAAAGAATGTGCTAGCTGACATGACAACTCTCACTTTGACAACTTTGCGTATCCTCTGATTTTTTTTCCTTTTTTGTCTTTACAAAGACTGTTAAGTGTGAATTATTCGATTTTGAAGCGTTTGACTCATGGAAAATGATAAATTTCCACGCTTTCAAAGAGAAATATAATTTAGCGGGACAGAATCTGTGAATAACTACAAATACGTTGGTGTAAAAGAATGTGCTGATATGACAAGTGTCACTTTCGATCGGCTAGACCTCGAGTCACGTAATTTTTCAAAGCTATTATCAGCTACCTTTTAAATCTTTGCGAAGCCATTAATCTTTACTTACAAAATTCAGTGTGAAGTACTTTGAAGCGTTTGAATCGAAGAAAATACTAAAATTTCACGCTTTAAATAAATACGCTTTAGCGGGCAAGAATTTACATTTATTTACATTACGTTTGTGTTCTGGAATGTGCTGGCGTTAACAAATTTTTACTTTCACAAGGCCCTGATCGGCAAGAATCACGCAATGCTCTGAAAGGTTTAAATCTGCTACAAACGGAAACTAAACAAATCCTCTGGTCTAAACTTAGCATGTTAAGTGTGAAATATATGGATTTTTTAGCGTTATTTATTTTTGGAGCTGTGTCATCTATAGGATTTCTGAAATCTGATGAAAAACCACTGAGACAAACATGCCCTGACTTGCAAGGGTTACGTCATTCGTAAATTAATTCCCCGGGGAATTCTCATTCAGCAAAACACAGGTCTAGTGTTCTTCTCAAATTTGATTTAATTATTTGCTCCAATATAATATTCCATTTTCGGAGCTGGTTATTCAATCTTTAAACGGTAATTCAAGACAACACTGGATGCTGATTTAAAAGATTTTTTTGTTTCACGGATCGGGATCGTGGGAATTAAATTTGGCCGCCATTAGCATATAAGAAAAATGTTTTTAAATTTCGGATGGAACTAGTCAACCATGAAATGTCACGCAAGGTGTTTTCTTACCATCTTGTTTGTTAGTCTCAACATTGTTCGACGCAGGTAAAGGGGATAAGGCGAGGGAGGTGCATTTTTTGTTCCCCCCACATGGCTCCCCTAAAGTGCTCACGAGACCAGCGCAGTTGTAAGCTCTAAGAGCTCTTGTTTTTTCTCAGTGACCAGACTGATGCCCCCGCTCGGCCAGTCTGGGGTCACGCAAGGTTTAAAAGCTAGAAAACACTTACTAATGGGAAATTTTCAAATGCTTTGGTCTTAATAAGCATGTTTAGCGTGAGATGTCCGATTTTGAAGCGCTTTATTCAAACGAAATTCTACATTTTCATGCGTCGAAAGAAAAATATATTTCAGCGGGCCATTTACGTTGGTCACTTTCGATCGGCTTGACCTCGAGTCACGTAATTTTTCAAAGCTATTATCAGCAGCTACCTTTCAAATCTTTGCGAATCCATTAATCTTTACTTACAAAATTCAGTGTGAAGTATTTTGAAGATACTAAAATTTACACTTTAAAAAAAATACGCTTTAGCGGGCAAGAATTTACATTTATTTACATTACGTTTGTGTCCTGGAATGTGCTGGCGTTAGCAAATTTTTACTTTCACAAGGCGCTGATCGGCAAGAATCACGCAATGCTCTGAAAGCTTTTAATCTGCTACAAACGAAAACTAAACAAATCCTCTGGTCTAAACTTAGCATGTTAAGTGTGAAATGTTCGACTTTTTAGCGTTATTTATTTTTGGAGCTGTGTCATCTAGAAGATTTCTGAAATCTGATGGAAAACCACTGAGACAAACATGCCCTGACTTGCAAGGGTTACGTCTTTGGTAAATTACTTCCCCAGGGAATTCCCATTCAGCAAAACACAGGTCTAGTGTTCTTCTCAAATTTGATTTAATTATTTGCTCCAATATTCCATTTCCGGAGCTTGTTATTCAATCTTTAAACGGTAATTCAATGCAACACTGGATGCTGATTTAAAAGATTTTTTTGTTTCACGGATCAGGATCGTGGGAATTAAATTTGGCCACCATTAGCATATGAGAAAAAAATTTAATTTCGGATGGAACTAGGCAACCATGAAATGTCACGCAAGGTGTTTTCTTACCATCTTGTTTGTCAGTCGCAACATTGTTCGACGCAGGTAAAGGGGGTAGGGGGGCGGTGCATTTTTTGTCCCCCCCCCCCCCCTCACATGGCTTCCCTAAAGTGCTCACGAGACCAGCGCAGTTGTAAGCTCTAAGAGCTCTTGTTTTTTCTCAGTGACCAGACTGATGCCCCCGCTCGGCCAGGCTGGGGTCACGCAAGGTTTAAAAGCTAGAAAACACTTACTAATGGGAAATTTTCAAATGCTTTGGTCTTAATAAGCATGTTTAGCATGGGATGTCCGATTTTGAAGCGTTTTATTCAAAGAGAGTTCTAAATTTTCATGCGTCGAAAGAAGAATATATTTGAGCGGGCCAGAATCTGTGAATAAATACCATTACGTTGGTGTAAACAAATGTGCTGACATGACAAGTTTCACTTTCGAAAGGCTAGACCTCGAGTCACGTAATTTTTCAAAGCTATTATCAGCTACCTTTCAAATCTTTGCGAATCCATTAATCTTTATTTACAAAATTCAGTGTGAAGTATTTTGAAGCGTTTGAATCGAAGAAAATACTAAAATTTCACGCTTGAAATAAATACGCTTTAGCGGGCAAGAATTTACATTTATTTTCATTACGTTTGTGTCCTGGAATGTGCTGGCGTTGGCAAGTTTCACTTTCACAAGGACGATCGGCAAGAGTCACGCAATGCTCTGAAAGCTTTAAATCTGCTTCAAATGGAAACTAAACAAATCCTCTGGTCTTAACCAAAGTGTGAAATGTTCGACTTTTTAGCGTTATGTATTTTTGGAGTTGTGTCATCTAGAGGATTTCTGAAATCTGAAGGAAAACCACTGAGACAAACATGCCCTGACTTGCAAGGTTGACGTCATTAGTAAAATAATTCCCCGGGGAATTCCCATTCAGCAAAAAGCATCTCTAGTGTTCTTCTTAAATTTGATTTCATTATTTGCTCCAATATTCCATTTTCGGAGCGAGTTATTCAATCTTTAAACGGAAATTCAATACAACACTGGATGCTGATTTAAAAGATTTGTTCGTTTCACGGATCAGGATCGTGGGAATTAAATTTGGCCACCATTAGCATATAAGAAAAATGTTTAATTTCGGATGGAACTTGTCAACCATGAAATGTCACGCAAGGTGTTTTGTTACCATCTTGTTTGTCAGTCGCAACATTGTTCGACGCAGGTAAAGGGGATAACGGGGGGGGGGGGGTGCATTTTTTTGTTCCCCCCAAATGGCTCCCCTAAAGTGCTCACGAGACCAGCGCAGTTGTAAGCTCTAAGAGCTCTTGTTTATTCTCTTTTAGCCCTGTCAACAATAGCTGTGATATTAGTTGTTTAGTTTACCTTAAAAAATATTTACAAAAAATATTGATCATCCGTTGATGATGTTATAAGTTATGGTCCTTTGAAGCGGATTTGTCAGCTGACCAAACAGCTTGAACTTCATATTAAGCTGACCAATCAGCTTCAATGGACCAGAATGACAACAACACTTGTCTCTGAGGATAACTTCAGTTCAGGTTATTGAACGTCAGTTACCATCGGCGAATCTTCTCAGAACTATACTTTCACCCGGACGATCAAACCATATGAACTTAGTTTTGGTTCTCAATTCAGTCGCTTTCTTTACAGAGGAATGGCCCTCTCTAAACTGCTTTTTAATTGGTCATCCTTGCAATTTTTTTCCCTGTTCCGTTTACCTTAAACGAATCGTACATCTTATCTACTTGTTTATCAATCTTATTTGTTTTACAGTAACAACCACGACTCCACCTCCAGGTAAGGAATGGCCAGAAATGAAAATATATACAGTCGAAGCTCTCATAAGCGGACACCCTCGGGACGCGAAAAAAGTGTCCGCAACTGGAGCTGGCCGCTTACGAGAATGGTTAATTTCTTGTAAGCGGCCACTAGAGGTGTAGGGGATAAATGGCCGCTTACGGGAGCTTGCCCAGCTAACATAATGGTAATATGCATGTTAGTGGTGTTTCGAAATGTAACCCGACGTGGATGACGACAAAACAAACACTGAAATATGGTACTGTAATTACAGTAAAATCATTGCGACGAACGGCGATATGAAGTTGATTGATTAATACAACATACAGAGGTTTTTTATATGATTTTCTTTGCGGTGTCCGCTTACGGGAGCTTAAAAAGAAAGAAAAAGTCTAAGTCGTAATCTCGGAAAGTGTCCGCGGCCGCTTACGGGAATGTCCGCTTACGAGAATGTAAAAATACAGAGTTTGTATGGGAGTAAAAACGGGGTTTCTAACAAGATGGCCGTAAGTAGAGCTGTCCGCTTACGAGAGTGTCCGTTAAGAGTGCTTCGACTGTATTACATTGATTTACTGGTTTATAACACTATCAACCGTGCTTGTTACTCTATTGTATAATTGTCCCCTCAAAAAGTTAACACATTCAGATTTTTAAGTTATCGATGAGTGAAATTGAATTCAAATTCTATCTTCACGCAACCCCCAACCCCCGAAGTTGATTGACCAGTTAAAGCTGACTTATATCAGCTTCACCTGAACAATCAGCTTCAACGGATTTAAACTTATATCATCGACTGACAACAACTTTACACTGGACTCTAAACATGAGTTCCGCAAAGGTTATCGAGCGTCAGTCGCCAACAACAATTCCTTTCAGAAATACTTTCAACCTGACGATCAAATGGTACGAAACCTTTTAATTCCAATTGAGGTAGTTCCTTTAAAGAGGAAAGACCCCATCTAAAGCTCTGTCTGTTGATTGGTACTCCTTGCAGAATAATTTCCTTGTTTCGTTTACCTTAATTAAGCAAATCGTGCATCTTATCTAATTGTTTATAAACCTTATTTGTTCCACAGTAACAACCATGACAACCACGAGTCCACCTTCAGGTAAGGGATGGCCTGGAATGGAAATCTATTACATAATATTAATTGATAGGTTTATAACACTACTTACCATGCCTGTCACTGGATAGTCTAATTGGCCTCTCAATCATGACTGGTTATTGACTTCATATAAGCTACCTTAACCTCCCCCCTCCCCCCAACCCCCACACATGAACCACACCCATGACGTACCCGTACCCTCCAAAGTGGCTACGTCGACAAATAGCTGATATTGAATAATTACTAATAAAACGTGAAGTATTACTTCATACAAATTGACCACTTACTACGTATTACTTGAATTAAGAAAAGAAAAACTTCTCATGGTTTACATACTTGTTTTCTGTTTTAAGAACTACCCACGATTATTTGCCAAAGCAATTCATCCTTGATACGATGATTGTAGCGAAACTTTTCGCTCTGCGAAGAGCAATTCGATATTGTTTTCAAAGAAAAATATTTGAAACTTTTGAGCTGTTTACTAGACCTTAATTATTTAGTCTCACTAACTTATAGTTATCTTTTTTCCAGTGCAAACACCTACTCCGACTCAAGGTAAGCGATGCACCAAAATGAAAATGCATGGGATGTAATAAAACATGTACGGTCCATTATTTCATTTAATTAATGTATAAGGAAATGGGACACTCTGCGCCACTTTGTGTACACTGTTATAACTGCTTCTAGTTTTTCGTGCTTTTTTTGTTTATCATCGCCGTCGTCGTTGTTGTTGTTTTTAATGTTTTTAACTCGTGCTTTACTTAGGAGTGTATAATTTCAAAACTTGTCAAAGTATTAACCACATTTCACTTTTCTCCTGTTGTGTTTCTTAATCTCATTGTTTAATTAGGAGTGCATATATTCATATCTTATCGCAGTATTTACCACAGTTTTCTTTTTCAGTATCAACCCCTACTCCAACACAAGGTGAGTGATGCGCTAAACTGAAAATGAATAGAACACAATAATGCACTGTTCAGATTATTTGTTTAATATTTTACTTATTTTCCAAGGAAATAAACATAGCACAAATGAACTCGTCATGATGAGAAAAACGAACCTTCGTATCACGTTCTCTCAAATTAAGGTTGGGAATAACATTCAATTTAGGCAGAGATATTTTTTTTTTCTACTGTCTGGGTGGAATGGTCAAATGGAAACTTTAGACAAACAAAAAGCTGAGAAAATTGTGATACACCCTTCATCTGCAATTTCTCTACCAGTTTCTAATCGTTTTATCATTCTTTTCAGAATGTTCCAATTACGAGATCCTGAGTGACTTTGACCGTGCAAAAGTTTACAGTGGAGTAGTTAACAAATGTGACAGATCTCTGTCGAAGGGCTGGTATAGGTTTATGGGATATGCTGGTTTGGAGATGCCTGATACATGTGTGCCTAAACGACGATGTGGTACGAATGCGCCAGGTTGGCTGAGTGGCGGACATCCCATAGTGGCACAAGGGGCTGTCCAACGCAGAGTGTGTTTCCATTGGTACTATAGTTGCTGTCGATTGTCAACCAGCATCCGGGTTCGTAACTGTGGTGCTTTCTACGTGTACGAGCTGCCCCCGACGCCTCGATGTAATTTACGTTACTGTGGCGACGGCGAGCGAGGTATCATTATACAATTATCTTTATTTGCTGTACATGTAAAACTCAATTAATGGAACGTCGTTAAAGGCTTCCATTTCGCTGTAAAGAATTGTTATTTTTAATAATAATCCACGATTATTTGCTAAAGTAACTCACGTTTGTTACGATTATGGAAGCAAACTTTTTGCTTCACAAAGAGCAATTCGTACTTGTTTTAAAAGAAACATTTTGTGAAACGTTTTAGCTATTTTCTTCACTTTCATCATTCAGTGTAACTAACTTATATTTACTTGTTCTCTTTTTAAGTGGCGCCAACCGGTGGTGTTGGATATACGCGTAAGAAATTTTACTGTTTATTATAAAAATAGTTCTGAGTAAATTCGACAGTATGAGACTGTTCAATTTTAATGAAGAAGTTTATCTATTTTCAAAAGGAAAATCGTTCTGTTTTCCTGCTATCGCAGTTGTTGTAATGGTTTTGAAATAGCCGCCTTTATTGCAAAATAGAAAGGCCAATTGACGTGACATATTAGTTCGCGTCGACCAGCCCGGCGTTACACGGCAGATAATAAAACCTAATCGCCCTCTTCATTTCGAAAAGATTGCAGTTTTAAATGATATTAAATATAAAAACTTATTTCCTTTTCAGCATCAACCACGAGTCCAACACCAGGTAAGCAATGCACTACAATGAAATACCTTTGCTACCTATTTATTCTCTTTTAGCCCTCTCAACAATAGCTGTGATATTAGTTGTTAAGTTTACCTTAAAAAATATTTACAAAAAATATTGATCATCCGTTAATGATGTTATAAGTTATGGTCCTTTAAAGCGGATTCGTCAGCTGACAAACAGCTTGAACTTCATATTAAGTTGACCAATCAGCTTCAACGGACCAGATGCACAACAACACTTGTCTCTGAGGATGACTTCAGTTCAGGTTATTGAACGTCAGTCACCATCGGCGATTCTTCTCAGAACTATACTTTCACCCAGACGATCAAACCATATGAACTTAGTTTTGTTTCTCAATTCAGTTGCTTCCTGTACAGAGGAATGGCCCTCTCTAAACTGTTTGTTAATTGGTCATCCTTACAATAGTTTTTCCCTGTTTCGTTTACCTTAAACAAATCGTACATCTTGTCTACTTGTTTATCAATATTATTTGTTCCACAGTAACAACCACGACTCCACCTCCAGGTAAGGGATGGCCAGGAATGAAAATATATCACACCGATTTACTGCTTTATAACACTATCAACCGTGCTTGTCGCTCTATTGTATAATTGTCCCCTCAAAAAGTTAACACATTCAGATTTTTAAGTTATTGATGAGTGAAAATTGAATTCAAATTCTATCTTCACCACCCTCAATCCCCGAAGCCGATTGACCAGTTAAAGCTGACTAATATCAGCTTCACCCGAACAATCAACTTTAAAAGATTAAACTTATAATATCACCGACTGACAACAACTTCACCCTGTACTCTAAACATCAGTTCCGCAAAGCTTATCGAACGTCAGTCGCCAACAACAATTCCTTTCAACCGGACGATCAAATGGTACGAAACCTTTTTTTTGCAATTCAGGTAGTTCCTTAAAAGAGGAAAGACCCCATCTAAAGCTCTGTTTGTTGATTGGTACTCCTTGCAGAATAATTTCCTTGTTTCGTTTATCTTAATTAAGCAAACCGTACATCTTATCTAATTAACAATTAGACTACGAGCCCGAGTTTTCTATGAGCAAATAGTCAACGAGGCGCAGCCGAGTTGACTATCGCTCATAGAAAACGAGGGCGAGTAGTCTAATTGTTTTAGTTGAAACGCTAAAGGATTGCAGTCCAAAACCTACAATATTGTGCACTTTAAAGACAAAAATCAAGAAAATTTACCGCTTAAAGAGCTACTCGAGCGCGCGACTGTTTTCTATCGGCGAATAGAAATCAGTGAGAGAACCAATCAGATTCGCGGATTTCCAATAGAACACAGCTGAGTTTCTACTAATTGTTTATAAACCTTATTTGTTCCACAGTAACAACCATGACAACCACGAGTCCACCTTCAGGTAAGGGATGGCCAGGAATGGAAATCCATTACATAACATTAATTGATTGGTTTATAACACTACATACCATGCATGTCACTGGATTGTCTAATTGGTCTCTCAAAATCTTTACAAATTCATATTTACAAGTTATCGATGACTGGTTATTGACTTCATATAAGCTACCTTACCCTACCTACCCCCAACGCCCTACCACTACCCCCCCAACCCCCCCACACATGAACCACACCCATATAAAGAACGTGAAAATGTCTCAAACTATGCACCAAACCCACATTCTTTTACGACTACACGGTTTGAAACACTAACGGGACCAAATAAACCAATTATCTTACATTTAATTTTTTCCCCAAATTGTCTGAAACGTAAGATGAAGTCACAACGAGAACATGAGGCTTTTCTCAACAAGATAATTTCAAAGTTCAACTCAAGTTTTGATTTCAAAGAGGTTATATCAGAAACCTCCACATCTAGCTTTATAGTCAGTGCCTCTCGCCTGGTAGATAAGATCATACCTAAACTGCGGTCATTCATTTGTTGTCGATTCTCACTGTAACCAGGTTATGAGTGTCGCCGCTATAGAGTTCTCCGTGAGGCAGATCGATCACGAGCATACGACTATCGAAATGTCTCAGGTGCTCGTCCTATCTGTGATAATTCATTGCAAACTGGTTGGTACCGATTTCTTGGCCTGGCGGGAGATCGAATGCCAGGCACGTGTGTTCCTTCATACCGCTGCGGTACCCATGCGGCAGGTTGGCTTCGAGGAGGACATCCGACCGTCCGTGATGGAGTGGTGTCGAGAACAGTCTGTTATCACTGGGCTAACAACTGCTGCTGGAGGAGTAATAACATCCAAGTGAGAAACTGCGGTTATTTCTTCGTATACAGGTTACAGAGGCCTTCAGTATGCCATGTTCGTTACTGTGGTGTTGGATATTCACGTAA